>NW_004443958.1:19294206-19353616 GCF_000243295.1 Trichechus manatus latirostris | reverse complement strand
CCACACGACCTGACAATGAGGCACTCTGCACCCAAGTCGCTTCTCCTGAGTTCCAAGGTGTTAGGGATTGAATTGTGTCCCCCAAAGATGTGTGTCAACTTGGCTAGGCCATGATTCCCAGTACTGTGTGATTGTCTACCATTTTGTCATCTGATGTGATTCTCCTATGTGTTGTAAATCCTACCTCTATGATGTTAATGAGGCAGGACTCAATCTATAAGATTAGACTGTGTCCTAAACCAATCTCTTCTGAGATATAAAAGAGAGAAGGGAGCAGAGAGACATGGGGACCTCATACCACCAAGAAAGCAGTGCCGGAAGCAGAGCGTGTCCTTTGGACCCAGAGTCCCTGCACCTGAGAAGCTCCTTGACCAGGGGAAGATGGATGACAAGGACCTTCCTCCAGAGCCAATGGAGAGAGAAAGCCTTCCACTGGAGCTGACACCCTAAATCTGGACTTCTAGCCTACTAAACTGTGAGAGAATAAAATTCCATTTGTTGAAGCTATCCACTTGTGGTATTTCTGTTATAGAGGCACTAGATAACTAAGACACTAAGATTCTCCCCCAAGTTAGGAGCGGGGAGGGATCTTTATTTAAGTTTTCCACGTTACTCACAGCCCTGTTTCCCCCTAGGACTCAGCCAATTTCCACAGTCTCTGCTAAAGACAGACTTGGCAACAGCTGCCCAGCTGTACTCTGAGCCACCAGTCTTCTCAGGAGGTTAAATCTTCTCCTGGGGGAGCTCCTCCAGTCATCCCCTAGCCCCTTCAGGACGAGTTTTCTCCCAGGCAGCAACTTGCACAGCAGCGAGCTAACTTAGCGGGCCCAAGACTGCCATCCTTTGAAAGTCCTGCTTACAGGGTTGGCCCCTGGCTGACTTCTGAGAACTTGGATTTTGGGAGGGTTCCCACCATCCCAAGAACATATAAGAGTGGGTTGCTGTTCCTAAACACCTTGTGCAAACAACGTGGTGTGTACTGAACACCCGCTTTCCTCTGGGAGTCTGGAATTTTGGTATGTGGTAAGCAGAGAGTACCTACATGACTATCAAACTGGTTGTTGTCAAGTCGATTACGACTCATGGCAACCTCATGTGTGCAGAGTAGAACTCCTCCATAGGGTTTTCAAGGTTGTTACTTTTTGGAAGCAGATTGCCAGGCCTTTCTTCCAAGCGCCTCTGAGTGGGTTCAAACCGGCAACCTTTCGGTGAGTAGCCGAGTGCTTGACTGTTTGCACTACCCAAAGGGCTTTTTCTGTGTGACCAGCCTCTCATAAAAACCGTGGACACGGAAGTCTCTAAGGAACTTTCCTGATAGATATTTCACACAGGTCACAGCTCATTGCTGGAGGATTTAAGCATGTCCAATGTAATTCTAAGGAGTCCTGGTGGGGCAGTAGTTAACCAAAAGTTTGGCAGTTCAAACCCACCAACCGCTCTGCAGAAGAAAGACCTGTAAAGTTTACAGCCTAGGAAACCCTATGGGGCAGTTCTACTTTGTCGTATAGGGTCTCTATGAGTCGGAATTGACTTGATGGCACACAACGACCTCTTAACTATCACCTCCTATCCCACCAACTCCCCCAGCCCTAAGCAACCACTAATCTAATTTCTGTTTCTATAGATTTCCCTGTTCTGCACTTTCATATTTCATATGAATGCTATCACTTACTGTCTTAGTCATCTAATGCTGCTGTAACAGAAATACCACAAGTGGATGGTTTTAACAAAGAGAAATTTATTCTCTCATAGTCTAGTAGGCTACAAGTCCAAATTCAGGGCATCAGCTCCAGGGAAAGGCTTTCTCTCTCTCTCAAATAAGGTAGGGAACATTGGGAATCTTCATGCTAAGATAAAAATGAAACCCACCTCGCGCCATAGAAACTCTTTTCTCAAAACCCTGATTTTCTTGTGGACAATCTTGATCTTATTTTGTTTTGCGATCATTCACACACTCCTTGTCTAGGGTAATCACGTCCCACACGACCTGACAATGAGGCACTCTGCACCCAAGTCGCTTCTCCTGAGTTCCAAGGTGTTAGGGATTGAATTGTGTCCCCCAAAGATGTGTGTTTTCTGGAGGAAAGTCCTTGTCATCAACCTTCCCTGGTCAAGGAGCTTCTCTGTGCAGAATCCTTTTACCTCAACCCAGCAGGCCCCTTGTCTCCACTTCAGCTAATTCCTGAGCAGAACTGTAATGAGGAGACTCTTAATACCAACTCACTCTCGATTCATAGAACCCACTTTGAGGATGCTTTTTTAGTCTAGAAAGTTCTCATACTTGACTATCAGTTAAATAAGACCGTTCATCATTTATAAAAAGGCAACTATGGGCCAACACAGTTCTAAGCACCTCATATACATCGCCAGTCCTCACAATAATCCTGTTTTACAGATGAGGAACATTGAGATTGAATGACTTCTTCATGGTGTTTTAGTAGGAACAGAGTCTGGATTCAAACTCACATCTCTCTTACTGCAAACCTCGTGTACTTCCTGCTGTCAATACTGCTTTTATACTATACCGTAGTGATTTAAAGTGTTCTTTAAAGTGTTAAAAAGCAAAGATGTCACTTTGAGGACTAAGGTGCACCTGACCTAGCCATGGTATTTTCAGTCGCCTCATATGCATGAGAAACCTGCATAATAAATAAGGAAGACCGAAGACGAATCGATACTTTTAAATTATGGTGTTGGCGAAGAATAATGAATATACCATGGACTCCCAGAAGAATGAACAAATCTGTCTTGGAGGAAGTACAACCAGAATGCTCCTTAGAAGTAAGAATAGTGAGACTTCGGCTCACTTACTTTGGACATGTTATCAGGAAGGAGCAGCGGCTGAGAAGGACATCATGTTTGGTAAAGTAGAGGGTCAGCGAAAAAGAGGAAGACCCTCAATAAGATGGATTGACACAGTGGCTGCAACAATGGGCTGAAGCATAGCAATTGTGAGGATGGCGCAGGACTGGGTAGTGTTTTGTTCTGTTGTACATGGAGTTGCTCCGAGTCAGAACTGACACAAGGTTGCCTAACAACAACAATAGTGAGTTATAAGAAAACCATACAAAATTGCATATTCATGTACTAATAGGATCATAAATAGCCTTACCTCAGTTGACAATAAAGAATCCCAGACTCTCCTTGTATCAAAACATTTACAGTGACTCTTCATTTTTTATTGCAGTGTCTCTTTAAATCAACCCGTTACCCTTTATTTTTCTTTTCTTTTTCTATTAATTAGGTAGGTTGCTAAGTTGGCACGGTGAAGTGATGTTAAAGTGTCCCCAAATTAATAGTGCCTCATCAGCACTGATGCAGGGTGTGAAATTACCTTCTGAAGTGTTACCTGAATGCAGTTAGCACTCCCTCAGCTGCTGGCGCCAGGCAAGAATGGGAAGTCAGCAGATATTATCAGCAGGTCTGCATTTGCGGTCAGCAGAATCCTGGGGTCGGAGAGAGGAGCCCCGCCCCGATGTTCTTTCCACCACTCTGCTCCTCTGTGGCACTATGGCCTGCAGCTGCAGCCTCCGCAGCAGTCAGGGACCAGGCTCCGGGAGCTGGTGCTCCAGGTTGGAGCTGTTCTGCCCCTGGCTCACCCCTCTGCACACAGCACGTGGTGTCTCCAGGCAGCGGGATCCATCAGTCAGGTGTGCTAATGGACAGGGCTGGGGCAACTCCCCGGCAACCTGCAAACACTGCCCCAGCCTCCAGAGCCAGGGCTCACTGCCAGGGACCCCCACACTGATGGCAGAGGAGCTGGTGGTGAGGCAGGATGGCAGGGAGATTAGGGGAAACTCGAGTGGAGCACCCTCCAGCTAGGACTTCAGGCAGCCCAGCACGCACCTCTGTGATTCCTGAAGACTTACTCGGGTCTTTCAAGGTTTTACCCATTGCCAGTGAGTCAGTCCTGACTCATAGCAAACCTATAGGACAGAGTAGAACTGCCCCATAGGGTTTCCAAGGCAGATTGCCAGGTCTTTTCTCCTGTGGAGCGACTTAGGAGTTTGAACCGCTGGCCGAGCATTTAACCACTGTACCACCAGGCACCTTTTAGGTTTTAAAAGGGTGAAAAATCCCATTTGAGATGAAATTTACTCATCTAATTATTCACAAAATGGAGCAACCTCGGGCCAGGGTCTTTCCACCCTGCGATCTGGACACAGCCGTCTCTGGACCTGCACATAACGGTCAGCAGGGTTATGGCTGAGTGAGGCATGATGGCCAGGTAGAAAGTCCTGGTGGACATGGACTCTCACAGACGTTGGGGCAGACGTCACTCAGCCCTGTTCTAGCTATGTGATCTTAGCGATGCATCTCTCTGTCTGTCTTCCCCAATATTCCGTCCCAACAGGTGATTTTTCTGGAAGCTAGAGAAAGACAGGGGCAGAGGTGGGGCTTTCTAGCAAGGGCCTCATGAGCTGCTGTTATTCTTTCATTCGACCCAAAGAAGGCTGCTCCAGGAGCTTTGGGTGTTAAGTAAGCAAGCAAGAGTCATTTTCATCTATTCTTCGTTTTAGGAAAGAGTAAACCAGAAAATTAGGCTCACTAGCACATCTTTTTAATGACGTATTTGGCTAATCCTGGCAGTTCAAACCCAGCTAGCGGCTCCACAGGAGAAAGACTGGCCATCTGCTCCCCTAAAGATTCCAGCCTAGAAACCCTATGGGGCAGTTTCACCCTGTCACATGGGTCACTATGAGTTGGAAATCAGCGCCTAACAGCAACAACATAAAAATGTCAGTAATACTAACATGCAAGGAAATATTTACTGAGCATTTGCTCAGATACTTTTTTGAGCATCCTGGAGTGTTAACTCACTCCTGTTCTATTGCAGAGGGTCTTAGATGTAAAAGAAAAGCCTCCTGAGAACCTAAGTTTTAAAAAATCTTGGTAGCTGAGTTTAAACTTTGTTCTGTCTAAGCTAAGATACAGAGCCAGCTGGCCTCCCACTGCCTTGGAAACAAAAAGTAAAATCCTACTTTCAGACAGTCTTTCCTTGGCTTAAACAGCAGTCACTCTTCACAGGCCGCCCAAGGGAGAATTATTTTGGAAGAGATGCCAAAAGATGGTGTCATCCTCGGAAGACGAGGAAAACCCCATGTGCCTTTGATTTTCCCTTCAGCATCCATTGCTGCCAGGTTTCTCGCCCACTGCTGGTGGCAGTGTAAACGGGAACAATGTTTTGGGAAGAATATTTGCAAGCTACAGCAAAAATATTAAATGTATTTATGCCCTATGACCTCAAAGTTCTAATTGTGATCATCTAACCTTAGGAGATAATCAGAATCACACAAAATTGTTTTATGCTCAAAGATGTTCATTACAGACCTATTTATAATGGTGGAAAATTCTAAACCTTCTAATGTCCAATGGAGAAATGGCTAAGTAAATTACAGACATCAAAAATTATTTTTAGCACCCTTTTAACTCGGTACTGAAGTCACTCCCGAGGTCCACCCCTCAGCCAAAGATTAGACAGGTCTGTAGGGCAAACGATAACACATGTGAGGAACGTGCAGCCTAGTTCAGTCACGTGTACGAGACTAAATAGGCACACTAGCCCGAAAGCAAAGACGAGAAGGCAGAAAGGGACAGGAAAGCTGGACGAATGGAAAGAGGGAACCCAGAGTGGCGAAGGGGACAGTGTTGACACATCGCGGGGTTGGCAAGCAATGTCACAAAACAGTTTGTGTCTTAACTATTTAATGAGAAACGAATTCGCTATGCAAACTTTCACCTAAAGCACAATAAAAAAAATTCTCTTAGGAAGAATTTGAGAAGTCATGAAAAATGGTTAAAATGGTTCTGTTAAGATGCTAGGTTTAAAAGGCGGGATGCAACCTTGTATTTGGATAAGGTCTTAATCTATAGTGCAGTGATTTTTAAAAATCAGTTGCTAACTAAGGGACTACAGAGAAAATGGCATATCTGTATAAAAGGGCACTGTTAGGGGCTGAATGGGACCTCGCCTTCTCCCCTAGAACGGACAACTAAGCGCGTAACTGAAAACAGAGCTGCTGAGTACTTAACCATAGCGCCAGCAGGGCTCCTGAGATACTTCTGTACAAGAGCACAATGCTCTAGGCACTCTTTACTAATTAGGCTAAACTGTTGTTTGGTTTAAGGAGCCCTTGTGGTGCAGTGGTTAAAGCGCTTGGCTGCTAGCGGAAAGGTTGGTGGTTCAAACCTACCAGCTGCTCTGTGGGAGAAAGATGTGGCAATCTGCTTCCATAAAGATTTACAGCCTTGGAAACCCTATGGAGCAGTTCTACTCTGTCCTGTAGGGTCACTACGAGTCACAAGACGGCAGTGGGTTTGGCTTGGGTTTATTGTTTGGTTTAAAGAAGACTTCAGGGCTTATTTTTGGTTTAAAGTTTAAAGATTATCTCAGGGCAATAGTTTTGGGAGTTCATCAAGCCTTATGTGCTCTGCCCTTTGCCTGAAACAACCCACTCCTGCTTTTCTGCCTGGCTAACATTTATTCATCCTTCAAGTATTGGCTCCAGGGGCGGATTATCCAATAGGCAAGGTAAGCACAGTGCTTACCTTGCTTACCAGATCATCTGTAGTGAACAATCTTTAAGTGGTAAAACCTGTGTGAAATTGTTCATTACAGATTAGTAACTAAGCATAAGTAAGCCCGTGCTTACCTTGCTTACTGGGCCATCTGCCCCTGTCAGGGATTGTAAAGTTGAAAAGAGGCTTTGATTCTGTAGGAAGGTGCTGTGAGATTGGGAGAGAGACAGATGCCAGCCAGATGTAGAAGCAGAATCTTTGATGTGGTGAAAAATGTGAAATTGTTCACTACAGATGATCTGGTAAGCAAGGTAAGCACTGTGTTTACCGGGCCTATTGGATAGTCCGCCCCTTAGGCTCAAATGTAACTATTTCCATGAAGTCTTTCCTGTCCCCCCAGGCAAATTTATGATCTTTCTCCCATGAACCTACATTATTTTGAAAATATTTCCATTTTTTGCAAGCAATTATTTCATTCTATTGTAGGACTCTATTTCATACACATCTCCTGCACTAGCCCATGAGTGCCTCCACCTCTGATCCATCTGGTGTCTCCTTCACCTAGCAGACATCCTGGCTGTCATTGCAGCCACCGTCTCAAATATTGCTGGTCATTGTGGTAGGAGTATAAAGAGAGTTTGGCAAATGGCACCCTGGCTCAGAAAGCTTCATCCCTAAGAAATGCTTAAATGTCACAAAATGATATGTCACAGAAATGAGGTATCAATTGTTTTCACATTTTCTTCGCCAAAGCAATTCTGTTCGTGTTTTCCTGGTCACATGACCACGCCTAGCTCCACAGGGGCAGGGAAGTGCCAAGAGGGCAAATGGGAGTATGGGGCCGATAGTACAAATCACTGCCACTGGGAATAACCCTTGCAATAAACTAGAGGGATGTCAAAAATTGTAAGGATTAAATAGTATATGTGTACCATATTTTTCAACAAATAACGCACATATTAAACATTTTCTTTCAAATTGCACCCTCCCTGCCAGTTATTTTTATAAGCGCTATGCTGATTTTTTTACAGCAACATGTGAGAAAAATGATCATAGCACACTTATGAAAATACCTTATGGGGGGAGGGCACTGTTGGCAAAAAAAGACATATAACACGCACGTTATTTGTGTAAAATACAGTAAAGAGCTTTGAAAATTATAAGCTACACAAGTATTCTTTCTAAATTATCATAGAAGTATAATGTTATGTATGTTCAGATGAGGGAACTATTCAATCCAGCATGAGCGACTGGGGAAACAATGTCATGGAGACAGTGCAATTGTAAGATTAATAGAATTTGGACAGGTGGAAATAGGGGAGCAGGCATTCTAGGTGGAGGGAACAGCAAAGGTCTGGAGACAGTAGAGGGAAGGCTGTGTTTTAGGAGTGGCATGGCTACTGTAGCTGGAGAAGAAGGTACACACAAATATCATCTCTACAGGGAGGAGCTTCCAATGGCCAGCTGAAGAAGAAAACGCCCGCTGTGCCCTTTTTAGAAGCAAAGGACCCAGACGCCATGATGCACAGAAGGCAGCCCGACCCCAAGACCACAGTCGTGCTATTATTCTGATGAGTCCATCATCCTCTGGAGAGCTCATTACACAGCCTGGCATGAGAGATGTCTCTTATTCCTACCCAGACAGAACTACAGAGATGAGATCATCATCATCTTAAAAAAAATCACCATTTAAGCAGCAGACATGCTTGGCCTCATGCTGTCAGGAAAGCTGTCACCATGGAAAAGAAAAAGAGAGAGTCCCCAGAACTGGTGTTGAATCTCTTCCAAGAACCATCAGTATTTTTGGAAGCCCCCAGAGAACGAATGCTTTCCTGAGCCTGGCAGGATCTGCAGTGTTGAAGCGAGATTGACTCGAAGCTGATTGATGGTGGCCAGTCAGTGCCATGTTCAGTGGGTGACACCTAAGTCAGGCACTCAGTAGCTTGGAATGAGAGCCAAACATCTGTCTATGGACTGATGAGAACATGTGCAAAAATCTTTCAGACAACTCAGAGCAGGATACATACTACAGGCCCATGTTTATATTTGTAACCTGGGTTTAACTGGCTTTTGTAGTGACCTGCTAAATAAAACAGGATCCTAAAATGTTCCCGCTGCAAATCATGTGTTTATGGGTGTCTCTATGGTGTAATAGTCTTGTTGGTACCTTGTATCAGTCAGAGTCAAGGGCGGAAACAGCCCTCTCAAAGTAGGATAATGCCAGGAGAGTTTATTAAAAGGACTATTTATAAAGGTGTGGGAAGTTATAGAGGGTCCCCAAGGGATAGTGCAAGACCCTGGGACTACTAACAGTGGGTTTGTTACCAGCTCAGTGACTAGCTGTCCTAGGAAAGGCGTGACCTTGAGTGAGGCAGCTGAGTCACACCCTGAAGGCGTTAACAACTGTATGCTGTAATCTGACTACAACTGGCATGGTGTTCATGGTGGTGTGACCATGTTGTAGTCATACCTGGTGGCATGATTCCCTGCAACTGGCAGCATGTTCTTCGCAGGAGAAGGATCTGGGCCGCACATCTACATGTCCACCACAGTCCACCCCTTGTGCTGCTCAGATTCACTTCCCCGTATACATTTGGGGATTCAGTCCTCCAGGATTTTGGTGGGCTTCTCTTCCTAAGGGGGGATTTAGAAGATGAAGGTCGTAGGACAAACTACATCCTCTGCAACTGCAGTTGGTCACAAGGCCACCATTGATACTCATCATCTCTCTCTTCCATTATCCATTTTAGCGTCCCCTCACCTTCAGCTACCAACTTAATGGTTTACCTGGTGTCATAATTCAGATCCTCACACCCTGGTAAACATGCCCTCCTATGGCTGGAGTTGATGTACCTATTCATTTACAGTCACTATGAGCAAGGGAGTACCAGAAGATGTCCAAGTGGACCACCTGGGTTCCACAGGTATTGCTCCTTGGCCTCATTGTGTAAGGAGTGAGTGGCAGAGACATCTCTCATGCCAGGCAGTATAATGACCTCTCTAGAGGACCATGGAATGATGGACTCACCAGATCGCTAGCATGACTGTGGTCTTGGGGTCAGGATGCCTTCTGTGCTTCCCTGGCATCTGGATCCTTGCATATGGGACACCTTGGCTTCTGATAATGGTGCAGCTGACATTTTCTTCTCCAGCTAGCTCCACTTTCTCCGATGATCAGGGCCTTCCCCACTATGGTAGTTTTACCCCACAGACCAAGGACCCAATACCGGGCTTTCACCAATTACACTCTCAGGAACTGGGAAATGACCACCGATGGATCCACAGAGCCAATGGAGCTACCGTAAGCTGGACCTTGGCCAAGACTATATTTCTTACCTGACCTCCACATATCCCCACACTAACAGCAAGGCCATCATGATTCTTTGATTCTTCAAGTATCGAAGTCAATTACTATGTGGTGTCTGGCTATTTCCCTTTCCCCAGTGGACAGTTACTCAAATAAATGGCGTAGCACCCTTGGGGAAAGGACCAGGAAAACCGTTATTATGTGTACATGTTATTCTATTGCAGGGTCCTTCCTCCTTTGCAGCCAGTGGGTTCTGGGCATGAAAACTGTCTGTGGTCTGGCAAGTGTGCAAGAAGTCATGACTTTTTACTGGGTGACAGCCCTCAGCCTCCTGGTCATTTATCCTTAATTTCTTCTGCTGGTAAAAGCTGAGTATTACCCTTGCCTGCTGCCCATCTATTTTTCTCCTCAGTATGCCATATTCTACTAATAGTCTTCATAATTATCTGTATGTCAGGCCCCCTTGTTTGGCAGTTGTAATAGTATAACCTCCTGGTTTCTGGCAGATAAGTGCAGTCACCTGCCCTCTATTGTTTTAAAGTCCTATCTCTCTCTCATCCCCATCACTATGTTCAAGACGAGTCCTTTAATAGCCTTTCCCATCACCCCTGGCCTCCAGTGGAGATCCACCATGGAACCTAAGACAGTGCTGGCACAGCATGGGTTAATGTCTGCCTGAGAAGCTAAGTGCAATGGAATGGTTCTCATGGCAGCAATTGCTCCCTTTTCAGAATTATCATTTCACCTTCCTGTATCTCTCTGGATCACTTTCAGTGTTAGATTGTTGGTATCTGTATGCAGGGCATAACCTTTCTCCTCTCCTAAATTGTAAGATTTATGAAAGTAGAATATTTTATTTACCTCTTCATTACTCTTAGGGCCCAACACAGAATCTTGTACTTATTCGGTGCTCAGTAAGCATTCATTCAGTGGATGGATGGATGGATGGATGGATTGGTGAATGGATGGATGGATGGATGGATAGGTGGATGGGTGGATGGATGGATGGATGGATAGCTGGGTGGATGGGTGGGTAGATAGATGGGCGAATGAGATCAATAATGCTGCCTTTTATGGCAGGCTTTTTGTTAAATATATTTTATTAACTACATAAATGAAATCAATGTAAGTATATGTAGGAGTCAAGAGAAACTCTAAATATTAAAGGCTAAGGGGAACCATTTACACAAAAGGATTTCTTAAGGTGTTTTGGAAAGGAAGGCTAGAAAATGGAAACTTTTTTCCACCTGTTCTCATTTATTCATTTATTACTCCAAATTTCTGTTTAAATGTTGTTAACATGTCTGCTAAAATTATCTGTTGATCGACATAGTAAGGTGACATCTCAGACCACATGCTGCAAAACCCAAGCCAGCCAGCTAGCTTCTTTCACACTTATCAGCTAATTGCAAAGGTGAGATTAAGCACCCAGGCCTGTGAATATTTGAGACTTTATGACGATCCTCATGGCTCAATATGATATAAATGAATTCTCAGGCAGGGCCCACCCCATAGTTCACATTAAATGCACCCAATGGTAAGGGCTTGGGCAACACATCTTATATCCATGTTTTATGTTATAGTGTTTGCAAGATCCAATGAGATGTGGATAGTAACCCCTGCTTTACAAATGAGACCTTTAATCACAGACATGGAACTTTTGGCTCATGTAGCCATTAACTCTCAGAGCTGGAGTCTGAACCTAGGTCTGTCTAAGTGTGGGATATGTGCTCTTCACCCCGTGGTGATACTGGTGCCAAGCATATTCCTGCCTCAGGACCTTTGCACTTGTTGTTCTGTCTACCTGGAATGCTCTTTTGTCAGATAGTCACTTTTCAGCTCTTTATTCAAGTGTCATCTTCTCAGTGAGGCCATCTCTGGGCACTCCATCTAGATGTAACTTCACTTCCCATTTCTCTCCCCTGCATTAATTTTCCATTACACCGTGTTTTTATTTACTTGTCTTCTTTATTATCTGACCCTACCTCCGGCCCTGCCACACTTAACGCCCCCCAAGGACAGACAGTATGTCCCTCTCCTCCACTCTGCTGTGTATCCCCAGTGCTTAGAGTGGCACCTGGCACACAGTAAAGTCTAGTTAAGATTCATTGCCTGGTGAAGGAACGACTCCTTGGGAAGGCATCTGTGGAGTTTCCCATCTATGTCTAGGACCTGAACAGATGCTGGGAGAGAGCCAAGCAGAGGACTCTTGGAGAAAGAAATATTCATTGCATTCACACCTGGGAAGGGGCAGAGCTGGGATATGAACTCAGTCTGTTTCTAGAGCCCACGTTTGTAACTACTAAGGGGCCCTGGTGGCGTGATGGTTACACACTCAGCTTCCAACTGAAAGGTCGGTGGTTTGAATCCACCCAGCCACTCCACAGGAGCAAAGACCTCCCATAAAGACGACAGCCTAGGAAACGCTATGGGGCAGTTCCACTCTGTCCTATGGGACTGCTATGAGTCGGGATCGACTCGACAGCACACGACAACAACAACAACAAGCTATCTTGTCTCCCAGGAGCTGGTAGCTAAGCTGGAACTTGAAGGTAAGTAGGAAGAACCAAGAGAAGGCTGGGAGAAGCGATCTCTGCAGAGGGAACCCCATGTGTGGGGGCTGACACCAGGTCTGGGGAAACAGAAGTTCAGATGCCGGCAGAGAGAAGTCCTGGTGGAGGAATGAGCCTGAAGTGAGGATGCAGAAGAAATCCAGCCTGTGCTGCCTGTGCTTCCCGAGCAGGGAAGGGCCATTGATGAGTCTCGTCAAGGTGGGATGTCTTGGGGGCAAGACTGAGCCTGACAGGCGGTGTGTTGTCTCTCTCCCATCAGCTCTCCGGCCGATGGGAGCAGAGGCTGCGTTCGAGGCAGCCTGGGCCAAACTTGCGGGAGCAGAATGTGTGTGCGGGCTGAGTGCCCTCTGGACAGTGTCTAGGCCTCTGTCTAAGGTGAGGCCTCTTCCTCTCACTGTTAAAAGGAACCTTCTGGCTGCTCCTCTGCCCCTGGCTCTTTCACCTCCCCAGGGACCTACTTCGCATGTCCCCTAAGCACCGACAGTCTTCTTAGATACATTTTAGCAAACCCTCTGTCAAGTCTTAGATGTGTTTTAAGAATCAAAAATGCTGATATTATTAGAAAATTTTTTTTCAGTTGCCATATTGTCTAAAATGAGTGTGTCTTTGGGGTTTTCCTTTCCTTTAAAGGGAAAAACTGCCCGTGCCTGTAGGAGAGTAAATGCTCCAAAAATATATGACCCGGGCCTTTGCCATCGCAGAGCTAACAGTCTGGTCTGGGAGGTAAATAAGTAAACCCAACATTTCTGGGAAATGAATACATCGTATGCAGGTGCTTGGAGTTTATGTAAGACTCAAGCATAAACTCCACCCACCTTCCTCTGGCCCCAAACCACACACGTGCACACCAGAGCACACCCTTGAGAGCACACGTGCACACCCATACCCACAAGTGTGCAAACATGCACACACACAAAAGCACATACACACACACTCATGACCACACACATGCACCCACACGCCCAGCACACTAGGAGTGGGCATCTCCCTGTTCCTTTCTGAGTTCACGTGTGAGAGGCTGGTCCCTCTCTTGAGGGGCCATCTGCGTGGCTCTGTCCTCCCCAACTCCACATGCCCCTGTCCCTCTAAGACACATGTACTCCCTGCACGGAATGGGGGCAGGGAGGAGGTGCACCGACTCATTCATTGTCCCCCGCCTCGCCAGGATCCCAGTACCTGCCCAGTCTCGTCCCAACAATTCTGTCCTTGCCTAGCCAGATACACTTCCCTGCTCCAGAAGTGAGAGTGTTTTGTTGTGCTTCAGGGAAACAATAAACGCTGATCCCCAGTCTTCACCTGCGACCCGTGTGCAATTACTGGTATGGCATCGGTGTCTGGGAAGGACCCATGCTCACTACAGGATGGGGGTCAGAGGATGGAGGGTTGAGTATCACCTAGCTAGTGGGTCTGCTTCTGGGGAAACCAATCTAAGCTGATTTTGTTAGATGGAAACTGCATTTACCAAAATGAAATGAACAACAACAAAAAAAACCTGTTGCAGTACAGTCGATTCGGACTCATAGTGACCCTGTAGGATGGAGCAGAACTGTGCCATAGGGTTTCCATGGCTGTAATCTTTACAGAAGCAGATCGCCAGGTCTTTTCTCCTGCAGAGCGGCTGGGCGGATTAGAACTACCAACCTTTCAGTTAGCAGCCGAGTGCTTAACCACTGCACGGGCAGGGCTCCTCTGAAACGAAAGGACTGGTCAGTAAGTAGCCTCTCCTGGATGCAGGGATGCCAGGGAACTGTTGCAGAGGCTCAGGTGGTGGGTGATGGGGACCTGAGCAAGGAGGATCCTGGAGGGGTGGGAGGGGGATGGGCACAGAAAGGGGCATGTTGATGGAACCTGTGAATCGATGACTGACTGTAGAAGCAAAGAGGGTGCAGGTAGGAGTCAAGGTGGGCTCCACTCTCACAGCTCAGGAGATTGGGTCGACATGAGCCTGGGAAGCAAGGGGGAGATGTGATAGAAGGTGACTTTGGGTGTGGGACATCCAGATGGAAATCCTTGCCACAGTGACACAGTGAAGGGAAGCTCCAGGCCTGGAAGCAGTTTGTGAAGCTCAGGGTGCTAAGTATATGCATCTGGGCCACCAAACTGTTAAAGTAGCAAATATGAAAACCCAAGGGGAAGGAAGCAAACACCTAGCAACAACTAGAATTTGTCAACACACAAAGTCAGCCCAACCCCCATTTAGGGACAACCTGGGTCCATCCCCCTGGCCGTCCCCTCCTCTGTCTGCTACGAAAGAGCATCTCAACATCCTCCCCATCCTCTCCACCATGGGGTCCACCAAACCTCATGTTTCTCTGCCTCTGATTTCTATGTATCTCCTTCAGTGTGGCTTTTCTCACTGCGTTATTAACGGAAAGAGGGGATCCTATTAATGGAGATAACATGTAGGTGCAGTTTCAGCAGGACCATCCACTTCACTGGGGCAAACTCCAAGTCTGCTTCAGGGAAGGAGAAGTAACATTTATTGTCAACTATGTGCCTTCACTTGTGTGGCCACAAGATCTCGTCCTCCTTCACTTCCTCCACAGCAGCTTAGCAATCTGTTCAGAGTGCGTAGAATTCACTGGCTTAGCATCTTTCAGTTCTTCTTGATGCCTTTGAAGAAGAACTGAAAGATGCTAAGCCAGTGAATTCCAGGCACTATGAACAGGTTGCTAAGATATTGTGAGGAAGTGAAGGAGGACGAGAACTGATGCCTTTGAATTGTGGTGTTGGCAACAGGTACTGAATAGACCATGGACCACCAGAAGAACAAACGGGTCTGTTCTGGAAGAAGTACAGCCAGAGTGCACCTTAGAAGTGAGGATGGTGAGACTTTGTCTCACATACTTTGGCCATGTTATCAGGAGGGACCAGTCCCTGGAGAAGGACATCGTGCTTGGTAAGGTAGAGGATCAGCGAAAAAGAGGAAGACCCTCAGTAAGATGAATTGACACAGTGGCTGCAACAATGGGCTCAAGCATAACGATGATCGTGAGGATGGTACCGGACTGGGCAGTGTTTCGATCTCTTATACACAGGGTCACTATGAGTTGGAACCGACTTGAGGGCACCTAACAGCCACAACAAAGCCTCTTTCAGTTCTACCAATGAAATCTAATATATCATCTGCTTCTAAAACAAGTCAACTCTTCTAATCAGTGCTACCCAACGCGCTGCTCAACAGATGCTAACCTTGTTCTATTGTTGTTGCTATCATTGTCATTAAAGGTCTAGCACCGGGAGAATCAGAATTCAGATCAGCCAAAGAGTTGTTTGGAAAGATAAAGAAACCATGATGGCAAACTCTTCTGGGGAATGAAAACTAATTTTTATTGAGCATCAACTATATGCCTGGTAGGGTATCCGACTCAACAGTACCTGGTTTTTTATGTGCTGGGCACTGTGCTAGGTAGGTTGCACGTTACAGCTTTTAATTCTCACAACTCTCATACAAGGTAGTTACTATTATTCTAGACATACTATTATTCTATACTACTACTCGATATTCTAGTATAGATGAGGAAACTCCAGTTAAGCCTTTTGCTTGAGGGACACCAATCAGTGGTAGAGGATCTGGCTCCAAAGGGTTATGCTCTTTTCACCTTCTCCGAAAGAGGCATCAGAGTCCCTCACAGAATAAAGAGGGAAGTGGGATCCCAGAGAGGGGAATGGCTTGCCAAGGCCGGGCTGAGCTGAGAACTCAAATGTCCTAGCGCACAGACCAGTGCTTACAGACCTGAAGCAGAGATGGAAATTCCAGGGCTGACTGGGTCCCAGGAATTCCAGACTGATGTGAGATGTTTCTGATGAAGAATTTATTAAGCTAGTGGTCAAACATGGCCCATGGTAAACCATTTGCCATGGAGTCGATTCCAACTCATGGTGACCCCATGTGTGTCAGAGTAGAACTGTGTTTCCAGGGTTTTCAACGGCTGATTTTTTGGAGGTAGATCATCAGGCCTTTCTTCCGCCTCTGGGTGGACTTGAATCTCCAACCATTTGGTCAGCAGCTAAGCACATTAACCATTTGCAACATCCAAGGACTCTGACTTTGAGAAGAATCCTCAAATTAAAGTTCCTGTTAGGAATTTAATGTCTATGTTTGTGTTTAAATTTACCCATCCATGTTTCATGCACACACATGCAGTATTTCATAACAGGCAGGAACACAGTCAGGCCTAGGTGTGGTCCATTCTCCAGTCTCTACTCCTCAAGACCTAGGTGACCGGGGCATTTACTTAACTCCGTGGAGTCTCCATTTCCGGATCCAGAAATTATAAAAATCATAGGTACCAACCTCCTAGGGCTTTTGTGAGATGGAACTAGATGATCAATACATGTGTCACACCAAGTAGTTGCTCAGTCTGTTGGCCACCCACAAGCTGGGACTAGATTGAGGCAAGCAAGGTGCTTAGGGCCTCGCGTTCATAGCTGGGGACCTCGCTTGCCTCATCCTAGTCCCGACCTGGCTATTCATATCATTCATCAAACACGTATTGATCTTCTAATGTATGCAAAACTTTATACTTGTCAATGCCCTTCAGCCGAAGCCCACCAGGAGCATACCTGTAGTTGAACAAGTTGAGTTTATTACTCATTGCAGCAAGGGAAAATGCACATCATGGGAAACCGTGGGCGTTTACTTAGGAGGCTGCTAGAAAGAAGCTATTGTAGGATTTGGACTTTGGTTGGGGACTTGGGGGCAGGTCTAAGGAAGTGGGAATTTGCTCTAGATTGGGTGCTATCAGAAAGCAGGGGTGCTGGTATGACTGAGTATGTCAATAAATCTTATCTAGGGTCAACTAGAATGAGAATAAAGCTTTAACTGGTAAAGACATCACACCCACTCATTTTTTCCAAAAGAGAAGGGTGTTTGATATTTTGTGGGTAGCATAGTGACCTCGTTTTTGTCTGTGTTCAGATAAAATTATGACCTGGCCTTGTTTTGTTTCACTTTATCACGGGCTCAGAGTGACTCTGTCTGCTGTTGGTGTTCTGTGAGATGGTTTGTATCCATCAGGAGAGTATCCAGCTGTGAGTGCCAGCCCAGATTCCAGGTGGCAGGGGCTGATTTTTGCCCGTTTCTCAACACTAGGCACTGAGAGACCAAATAATAAGAACCTGCCCTCGAGGAGCTAACAGTCTGGGAGGGAAGCAAACCTGACCATCCTGGGTGAGAACCGTAATCATGGAAGTGTTGCATAGACAGAAAAAGGTCCCTGTGTGGCGCAAATGGTTTGTGCTTCTCTACACAGTGGTTAAGTGCTCCGCTGCTAATGAAAAGGTCAGCAGTTCGAACCCACCAGCCAGTCTGCGGGAGAAAAATGTAGCAGTCTGCTTCCATAAAGATTTACAGCCTTGGAAACCCTATGGGGAGTTCTGCTCTGTCCTGCAGGGTTGCTATGAGTCAGAATTGACTTGATGAGTTTGGTTTTTTTGGTCTGACTGACCGAAAGGTTGCCAGTTTGAACCCACCTAGTGGCACCGTGGAAGAAAGGCCTGGCAATCAGCTTCCATAAAGATTACAGCTGAGAAAACTCTATGGAGCTCAGTTCTACACTGTAACACGTGCAGTCGCCATGAGTTGTGATCCACTTGATGGCATGGGGTTTGGTTTTTGTATACAGGGAGAGAAGGCACGGTGGGAGCATGGGGAAAACTACAGAAAGCATCACAAAGGAGGGGGCATTTGATCTGGGACAAAGGATGAGTGTGTGTGCGTGTACCTGTGTGTGCGTGTGTGTGTGTGTGTGTGTGCGTGTGTGCTTGTGTAGATCCTTTCTGTACATGGCAGTCTACGTGTCCAAATCATCCATTCAATTTAAGCCCCAGCAACTGTGCAAACTGTAGACACTTTTTTTTCATTCCAGAAAGAAAAATAGCCTATTTTCGTCATTGAAATCACCATTTGTCACTCTCAAGGTGCCTCGGTGCCTTTGTCTCCGCCGTCAGCTGGCAGCAACGATGCTAAAAATAGCTGGCGGAGGGAACCGCTACACACTAAACATTAAAAATAGAAAGGGAAGCACTGGCATGAATAATACATAGGAGAGAATCCCGCTCCAGCTGACGGCCGAGCCCTCGGGGGCCTGGCTGGGGCAGAGCGCAGGGCAAGGAGGATGAAGGCATTTGTGCTGCATGTGCAGCAATGAAAGGGCCGCTCAGAGTTACAGTGGTTCCCTTGGGCTACTGCGGGCAGGGAGGGATGGAAGAACGTGGACGCTTGGCCCAGAATTCTGGAGGGCAGTCAAGTGCCTGATCTGGAGGCACAAACTTAGATGCTGTGGTAAGGAGGCCGAGACAAAGGGAGGAGTGGGCGGTGAAGGCACGCCCTGCCTAAGGACGTTCCAAATCCTGTTCTTTTTTAATACACACTGCTGGTCAGTCAGAGTCTGCAAGGGGGATTTTGCTCAGAAATCATCAGATTCTGATCACTGTGAAATCCAAGAGCTGCTCACAGGTGAGAGCCCCATTACCCCAGCCGGGGGGGAGCTCTTCCCACAGCTGTGAACACCGTAGGCTCCTCATTGTTATGGGTGGAATTGTGCTCCCCAAAAAGATATGTTGAATCCTGTCCCCTGATACCTGTGAATGTGACCTTGTTGGGATGCAGGGTCTTTGAAGACACTGTTAGTTGACATGACGTCATACTGGAGTAGGGTGTGCCCTAAAAAAGACAAAATCAAAAACCAAAAAACAAAAAAATCAAAAACCAAACCCATTGCCATCAAGTCAATTCCGACTCATAGCGACTCTATAGGACAGAGTAGAACTGCCCCACAGAGTTCCAAGGAGCAGCTGGTGGATTCAAACGGCCGACCTTTTGTTTAGCATCCAAGCTCTTAACCACCGTGAGGGTGAGCCCTACTCTAAGTAAAATAAAAAAATTAAAAAAAAAAAAAAAAAAATGCTGCCACTGAGTGGATTCCTGACTCATGGCGACCCTATATGTGTCAGAGTAGAGCTGTGCTCCATAGGATTTCCAGTGACTGATTTTTCAGAGGTAGATCTCAAGGTCTTTCTTCTGAGGCACCTCTGGGTAGAATTGAACCTGCAACCTTTCGGTTAGCGGCTGAGTACATTAACTGTTAGCGCCACCTGGGGATTCCATGCGGTTCTTAAAAAAAAAAAGAATTCCATGTGAAGTTAGAGGCAGAGATTGGAGTGGTGGATCTACAATGCAAGGAACGTCAAGAGTTGCCAGGAACCACCAGAAGCTAGGAAGAGGCAAGGAGGGCGCTTTCAGAGAGAGGATGACCCAGCTGACACTGATTTTGGATGTCTAGCCTCTCGGTACTATGAAACAATACATTTCTGTTGTTTTGAGCCACGCAGCTTGTGGTACTTCGTTAAACGGGCAGCCTCCAGAATCCTAATATGCCTCGCATAAAGACTGAGAAAGCAGGTTAGGAATCAGCCTGGGCTCAGAGCCTGCCCTGCGCTTTACCACGTGTTTGACTTTGGGCGGTGTACTTGATACCTCCGCGCTCCACGTTCCTGCTCCTGAATGGGAGGGATCACACTGACCGGCCAGGGCTGCTAGAAGGAAAGCCCCTGGGGAGAAATGCTGAATGCAGTGCCCTGCACACAAGTGACTCTCCGGGGGGGACCCCGAGTCCCGCCCCCTTCCCAGAGGAGCCTGCCTTCTGGCTGCATTGCTAGGCACTCCCTCCCCCAGATTTCCCGACGGAGGGCTGGGGTTGAATCTCAGAGCTGTAACACACTTCCTCGGTGGCTTCAGGTAGCCCAGGAACCCTGTGATCCACCGGCCTGCTGCTAAGTGAAGACGGTCAAACCTCGCTTGTTGATTGCTGAGTTCAGTGAGTTAATGTAGGAAACACACAGAGTAGGTAGGTGAGCGCTAGAGGCCTGCGATCATTCTGTTTATTCCCCAGCTCCTGCCCATCCAGGCGAGGTGGTCCAGGGTGCTCCATCCCACCTGGGCTGTTGGCCAGGTAAGTGCACCGCCCCGCTATCACCATGCGTGCACACGCTCATACCCAGTGAGAGGCAGACGGGCTGCTGCTTCCTGCAGACTTCTGCCCGCTGGACTAGCGATTCTGAGACTAAGCTGAGGCTTTCAGTAGCTCTCCATTGTCTCCCAAGGGCAAGGAGCTGGAACCCACCCAGCGGCTCCGTGGGAGAAAGACCTGGCTATCTGCTTCCTGTAATGATTACAGCCTCAGAAACCCTATGGGGCAGTTCTCCTCTGTCCTGTAGGGTCGCTATGAGTCGGAATTGATTTGAGGGCACTCAGCAACAACAACAGCAACGTCCCAAGGTCTGAAGGCCTCCCGTCCTCCAGCACAGCCCCGGCTTTTCCTACGTCCTCCTCCTCCTCCTCTCCTTGCTCCGTAATCTGCTCTGAAATAGGGCTTCCCACAGGTCTTAACTGAGACAGGGCTGGGAGGCCTGAGTGAAAATCCCTCTTACGCTCAATGTCAAGCTCCTGCTTTCCCACTTAGGCCCTTTAGCAGAACCGCCCCATAGGGTTTCCAAGGCTGTAATTGTTACAAAAGCAGACGTCCACATCTTTCTCCCACAGAGCAGCTGGTGGGTTCAAACCGCCAACCTTTTGTTTAGCAGCCAAGTGCTTAACCATTGTGCCACCAGAGCTCATGGTACAATGGATATGGTAGGCTGAATAATGTACCCCAAAGATACCCAGGTCCTAATCGCCAGAACCTGTGAGTGCTACCTTATATGGAAAAACGACTTTGCAAATGTGATTCATCAAGGATCTTGAGACGAGGCAATTATCCTGGATTATCC
The DNA here is from genome assembly GCF_000243295.1 of Trichechus manatus latirostris. Lineage (NCBI taxonomy): Eukaryota > Metazoa > Chordata > Mammalia > Sirenia > Trichechidae > Trichechus > Trichechus manatus. The sequence continues at coordinate 19,332,445 of NW_004443958.1, read as the reverse complement.
AGGTGGGCCCTACACGTCGTCATAAGTATCCTCGTAAGAAGGACTACAAGATTTGGCTACAGAAGAGGAAACAGCAGTGTGAGGATGGAAGCGGAGATTGGAGCCTTAGAAGCTAGAATTGACAAGGAAAGGATTCTCCTCTGGAGTCTCCAGAAGGAGCAGCCCTGCCAACACCCTGATTTCAGCCCTGTAAGACTCATTTTGACTTCTGACCTCCAGATCTGTAAGAGGATAAACGTGTGTTGTTTTAAACCACTAAGTTTGTGTGATTTTTATAGTGTTAACCGATAGGGGGTTGGAATGGGCATCAAATAAGCCTGTCTTCAGTATCTGCCTCAGCCCCGTCCATCAGCATATTCCTGCAATGCCCCCGCCAGCACATTCCTGCAATGCAGCCATAAAACAGAGAGACTTTGTACAGGCAGATGATAAGCAAGTACAAGCGTCTGGGTTGGCTGAGTTGTTACATGGGAAGGAACCACCCCCCAGTTTCTTGGCCCTTCCTACCGGAATGACTTACTCCATGGATCAAGAAACCAACGTGAGGGTTCCGCCAGCTTCTAAGAATAGTCATCACCGTGAGGACCTCAGGGACTGGAGGAACAACTGTAGTGAGGGCCTGTGGCCCCATTGGGCCTCTGTGAGAAGGACCTGAGCCAGGTCTCCATGGAAACCACCTGGCCTCCATGTGAGTTCACTCTAACTGAGAGTGGCCCATAGTGACATTCTGACCATGGTGACAGAGTGCCCCCTAGAGCTCAGGCGCTGTATGCAACAACCTTCAAAAGATCTACAGTCCCCTTTCCCTGGTGGACATTACAGTAGCTAGGATTGGAGAAATACTGATTGTATGTACTGTATTGAGCCTGGCTTCCCCTCTGATCGTCAGGCTGTGTGCCTGTACCTGACTAAGGTCTGCACCCTTGCTGGAGGACATCCCAATTTCCACTGAGGTGCTGATGTCAGCCTTCTGCTGGCCTGCTCTCAATTTTTTATTATTATAAATATTAAGCAACGCACTAGTGTGCTGGGCATCTATCTTGCCCCCAAGACCACCATAGTCTGTTAGCCTGAGCCAAGGATCCCTTCGGGTCAAAGCACTCCAATCGCCACTCTAGCCCTGCTGCCCACTAGAATAATTAAGTCCACTTTTCCTCTAGAAGGAGTCCTGGTGGCACAGTGGTTAAAGCGATTGACTGCTAACTGAAAGGTCATTGGTTCAAAACCATCAGTGGCTCTGCGGGAGAAAGATGTGGCAGTCTGCTTCCGTAGAGATTTACAGCCTTAGAAACCCTCTGGGGTCTCCATGAGTTGGAATCGACTTGACAGCAGTGGGTTTTCCTCTAGAGATTAAGTACTGTCACCTGGTCGCTGCTTCAGGGATGCCATCATCCCCATTGATGTTAGCCAACCCAGGTCCATGGCAACATCTTCCACCTTGTCCTGTCACTGCTGAGCTTCCCAGAGATGCCACTACCCCTTTCACAGTGCACACCTTCTGGCCTTAGTGAAGAAAGAATCCTCTGAGCCTTCTCAGGGAACGTAGTCAGGTCTCATAGATGGGTTCTCAGGTCTTATACAATAAATCCATTATAACACGCCACCTCTCTGAGCCTTCTAACACTCTCCTCAGTATAATGCCAAAGAATTTCTTGTATTTCTACCTCATTTATTGTAGTTCCAAGTTTCAAGGAGCCAACACAGCTGTGGTCGGCAGAATAATGCCCCCCCGCAAAGATGTCCGCATCCCAATCCTGAAAACCTGTGAATATATTTCCTTCTGCTGGTGATATGGATTGAATTGTTTCCCCCCAAGAGATATGTTGAAGTCCTAACACCTGTACTGGTGGATGTGACCTTGCTTGGGGAAGTAGGGTTTTTCTTTGCAGATAATATCTGTTAACAATGTCATACCAGAGTAGGTGGGTCCTAGTCCTATATGGCTGGTGTCTAATAAAAAGAGGAAGTCAAATATGGAAACAGAGTCACACACAGGAGGAAGATTGCATGAGGGTCCGTCTCTAAGCCAAGGAACCAGAAGAAACACCAGGAGCAACAGAAGCTAAAAGAGACAAGAAAGGATCTTTCCTGAGAGTTGACACAGAGAGAGACAGAGAGCATAGCCCTGCCAGTGCACTAATTTTCAGACCTCTATCCTTACGAACTGTGAAACAATAAATCTCTGTTCTTTAAAGCCACCCACTTTGTGGTATATTGTCAGCGCAGCCCTGGGAGACTAAGATGCCTGGTCACAGGAACGTGACCTAAGTCAGTCCAATGAGGTTAATTCTTCCAGTTTTATTGGGACTTTTGGTGGGGGCACCCTGCTGCGGTCAGCAGGCTGCGAGAGGCAGCATGGAACTGCTTCGTAGGCACAGCTCAACTGGGAGTCAAAGTAATGTGGAAGGAAGCTGGAGTGAGAGCTAGTAGAAGGACCAGAGCTTGTTAGCAGTGCTTGAGCCCCTGGGTCCTGCTGCACCTGGAACTCCTGGACTTTACAGGTCCATGAACCCATCAATTCCCTCTTTTGCTTAAGCCAGGCAAGGTGTAGCTTCTGCACTTGCAACGAGAGGTTTGATTGACATGGTAGTCACGAGAACAAGCCTTTAAAGGAAACAAAAAACCTACACACAAGATAACACCATTGTCATGCCCTGAAAAGTGGGGTGTCCAGCAGCCTGGTTTGCTGGGACTTTCCCAGTCTTAGCACTGAAAGCCCCACATCCCAGGAATCCTCTCACTCCCAGGCCGACCCCATGGGTGGGCACCTTAAAGCGAGAAGATATCCATGAAAAAAAGAAGACCCAGGGGAAATGGGGAGCTATTGTCAAATATCTGAAGGGTTCTTACATGCAAGAAGAAATCGATTATTCTGTGTGTCTCCAAGCAATAGAAGCAGAATAACTCAGTAGAAGCTGAGGAAGTAGGAATATTAAAACGCAGATTTGTCCTCAATGTAAAGAAAATTTTCTAAGTATCAGAGCTGTCCAAGGGTGGAACTGGCTTACTTTGGAAAGGGAGTCCAGCCAGGTGGTTACGTGGCCCAGCTCTGGGTAGGTAGAGCTGAGTTTGAATCCTGGCTGTACTACTTACGAGATTGGTGGTCTTGGGCAGTTAGTTACTCTCCCTAAGCCTCAGTTTCCTCATCTGTGAAATGGTGGTACTAATAGTACCTACTTCCCTGGGTTGTTGTGAGGACTAAATGAGGTGAAGTCAACTAAGTCCTCAGTAAGCATTAGTTATAAATACTGAGAGACAAACATGAGACTGGAAGCACTGGATGGTGCCCGGCTACCATGACTAAACATTTTGATCCAAGATTCTACAGAAGAATCCTGATCAAAAGGGGGAAAATGCAGAACAGAATTTCAAATTCTCATGTAAGCCAGATTTTCTGGAACCCTTTGAACCCCTGAAACGGTTGCCCTGAGACGATCTTTTAACCTTAAACTAAAAATATCCCCTGAAGTCTCCTTTAAACCAATCAATAGCTGAGTTTAATTAGTAAAGAATGTCTTCCTTGAGCATTGTGCTCTTAAAAGAACTATCTATGTGGGATCAAACTGACAACAGCAACTCGAAAGGTTAGATACGAAACTCAGGGGACAGTGAGTTTATGTTAACAGTGGAGGAACCATTAGGAAAAAGAGGATGAGAATAGTTGCCTCATTCAAAGAATGTAATCAATGTCACTGGATTGTACATATAGAAATTGTTGAATCGGTGTATGTTCTGCTGTGTATATTTTCAACAACAAAAACTAATTAAATAAATTATTTTAAAAAAATTGAGAAGCAAGGAACTCCCTCGTCAGTAATACAGGCTGGACAATTCCTTAGCACAGAGTTTCTAGAGAAAGTCAAGGATGGATGACTGCAAATGAGAAGGACCCTCAAGACTTCCTTGAAATTTTCTTTCTAAGCAAAGATTCTGTTTGATTGGATTTCATGTAACAGGTGTTGCTGGTAGGGCCATTCCAGAGATGGATACTTGTGATAATCTTTGATAGACTTCCTTTGTAGAGATCTTGAAAGCTTCTTTAAAAGACATTTTGCTGAGCTTTAAAATGAGAAGCATCTGTCTGCACCCAGTTGCCGGGATCTAGGGTGATTTCCGCCCTTCAGCCACTTTGATGAAGCTGTTAGAGTGACAAAGTGGGTTACTGGCCACGGCTCTGGAGGAGGCTTGGGTCAGGGAGACTCTCGTCAGCAGCAGCCCCGTGATGGAGTGATCAGCCGTGGTGCAGCGTGTCCTCCTGACCCAGCTCCAGAGAATTCAGAAAACTGGGGGAAGTTTAGTTACAGCAAGGTTTTAGGCCAACACCATTTCTGAGATGATGAAGTACCACTTATTTTTAATTTCTGGCTTTAAAAAAATTGACGTATCATTTTCTACAGAAAGGTGAATACATTGCGAATGGACAATTTGGTGATTTTTTATTTATGTATACCCTGGGTAACCACCACCAAGATCAGAATATAAGACACTTTCATCACCTCAGAAGATTCTCTGCTGCCTTTCCACAGCCAACACTTCTATCACCTGTTCACCAGAAAAAAAAAACCGTTGTTGTCGAGTGGATCCTAACTCATGGTGACCCTATAGGACAGAGTAGGACTGCCTCATAGAGTTTCTAGGGAGCGGCTGGTAGATTCGAACTGGCTTGCAGCCAAGCTCTTAACCAGTGCACCAGAAGTAACCCCTATTCTCACCTCTAAAAACATAGATTAGTTTTGCCCACTCTTAGGTATTGAGTTGTATCCCCCAAAAAGATGTGTTGAAGTCTTAATCCCTGGTACCTATAAATGTGACTGGTTTGGAAATAGGGCCTTTAAAGATGTTGTCAGTTAACACGAGGTCATACTGGAGTAGGGAGGGTCCTGATCCAATCTGAGTGGTGCCCTTATAAAAGAGAAGAGACGCAGAGAGACAGACAGAGGACGGGAGGCAGAGAGACAGACAGACAGAGGGAGGCCATGGGAAGGTGCATCTAAAAGTCAAGGAATGTCTGAGGCTACCAGAAGCTGGGAGAGATAAGAAAGAATCTTCCCCTGGAAACTTCGGAGGGAACATGGCCTCCAAAACCGTGAGACAATGTATTTCTGTGGTGTAAAGCCACCTAGTTCATGGTATTCTGTTGTAGTAGCTGTAGGAAACTAATACACCCACTCTTTTTTTTTTTTTTAATAAATGGAATTATACAGTATAGGCTTTTTTGTGTTTTGCTTCTTTTTATCTGCATAAAATCTGTGAGGCTCATCCATGTTTTTGTGTGTATCAATAGCTCGTTCTTTTATATTACTGTGTAGTCATCAATTACACATCTAAATTTTAATTCATCAAAGTTAAAAACATGAGTCTTATACAAATATAAATGGACCATGTGTCTAAGATTTAATTCAACTCATTAATAAATGAAAGAATCAGTAAAATGTTAAAAACAGGTTCCAATGAGCTTTGAAATTGCCTTGATCAACAGAATATGATGGAAGTGATGTGGTGTGACTTCCAAGGTTAGGTCATAAAAGGCAATATGGCTTCTACCTGGCTCTCTCCCTAGGGACACTCACCCTTTCAACCTCCATGTTATGAGGACCTCAGTTGAGAGCCAGCATCAACTGCCAGACTTGTGAGTAAATGAGGCTTTAGATGATTCTAGCTGCCATCCTTTGAGATTTCTGACATCACAGAGCAGAGACAAGCCATCCCCACTATGTCTTGTCTGCATTTCTGACCCCTAGAATCTATGAAAGATAATTAAACAATTGTTTTTGCTTAAAAAAAAAAAAAAAAAAAAAGATTCCAATGAGAAGCTGACTTACTGCGATTTATATTCTCCACCAGACAGAATTTGTGTGCTTTGCTGGGAGCAGGAGTCATTTTCATTGCTATGGACAGGAAACGTTTTCATTGTTAACTTTTCCGTAACTTAACTTCTATCCCTATAGAGCTGTAAAATAGCCTAGTCAATAGAAAGACAATTAAAGGTGCAGCCCCATACACTCAGCTAATCCCTGGAGGGTCCTCTAGACATGACCCAGCACTGCACTAAGAGGACCCTCAGGAATCCCTTTGGCTCGTTTCCAAGTCTTAGAATGTATTTCCTGACAATACAAATGCACCTCCGTTTCTTTATCCATTTGCTCGTTGATGAGCATTTGGGTTGTTTGCAGTTTGGGATTATTATGACTAAAGCTGCTACAGACATTATTGTACATGTCTTTTTCTAGACATATGCACTCATTTCTCTTGAATGTTGTCCTAGGCTGAGTTCTCTAGAGAAGCAAAACCAGCAAAGCATATAAACATATATATAGAGAGAGATTTATATTAAGGAAATGGCTTGGGCAGTTGTAGAGGCTAGAGCATCCCAAGTCCATGGGTCAGGCTGGAGGCTTTTCCTGACTCATGTAGCTGCAGGGGCTGGTGAACCTAAGATTGGCAGGTCAGACAGCAGGCCTCTGGTTCACAGGCTGCAGAGGCTGATGATCCCCAAGATCGGCAGGTAAGATGGCAGGTAAGCTCTAGATCAAGTCCCCAGAACCAGAAGTCAGATGAATAGGAGCCAGCTTCAGGATCCAGAGCAAGCACAAGCCAGCGAGATTTGCCAGAAAGCCCACCTATGTTGGATGCAGGCCACATACTCAAGGAAACTCCCTTTCAACTGATTGGCTGCTCATAACAGATCTCATCATGCAAGTGATTACATTATATCAGATCTCATCATGGAGGTGATTACATCATTATGTAGATGTCAAACTACATCATAACTGCCAAACCACTGAGAATCATGGCCCAGCCAAGTTGACACACAATCTTAACCATTACAATTGTATACCAAGGAGTGAACGTCCAGTTTAAAAGAAAGTTTTGTGTTTAGCTATAGTAGATACAATCTAACAGTTTCCCAAAGTTGGTGTACCAGTCTAAACTCCCACCAAATGTGTATAATAATTATAGTTGCTCCACAGCCTTGTCAACATCTAGTGGTGTCTGTCTTTAATTTTAGCCACTCTGGTGGGTCATGCAGGTACCATCAGTTTTTACTACTAAAGTCAGGAGTTTTCATATTTCCATGTGCATTAGAATTCCTGGGCTGCTCATTTAAAATGTAGACTCAGAGGTCCCAGCCTCACCCCCAGAAATTTGATTTAGTAGCTCTGGGATGGAGCTCAGAAACCGACATTATTAGCAAACACCATGTTATGAAGGAGTTATTCTGAGAAATGATGGCTTAAGTGAGTCTTTACTATGTAATCTGCTTTGTTTTCCTTTCTTCAAAATGCATCCTGCCAGGAGGAAGGAGGAGAACTCAAGTCAGCTCACAGATTTCTGGATGTGGAAAGATGATACCAAAACCAAACCCATTGCTGTTGAGTCAATTCTGACTCATAGTGACTCTATAAGACAGAATAGAACCACCCCATAAGGTTTCCAATGCTGTACATCTTTACAGAAGCAGACAGCCACATCTTTATCCTGTGGAGTGGCTGGTAGGTTTGAACTGCCAACCTTTCAGTTAGCAGCTGAGCACATAACCACTGCATCACCAGGGATCCTGGAACGATGATAGCAACCACCTATTATCTCCAGTTTTCAAAACCATCTTCTAGATTGAGATTCATCTTTCCCACTTTGCAGATGGAGAAATTGAGGTTCTAAGAAGTAAAGTAATTTGCCCAAGAACTCACAATGGGGAAGCAAGGCTTAGAACCAAGGACTGTCTGATCCTCCCACCAGGGATTTTTCTAACATACCAATAGTTTTGACACTTTTTTTGTTTGTTCGTTTTACCAACAGAGGATTTTTTTCCTACTACATGAAATCTTAAAAAAAAAAAAACCCAATATATGAACAGAACCTAATTAAGCTGCTAGTGGAAGCCTACCACCTGTCTGCCAGTTTGTCGTGCTGTGCTGGCTTGCATGTTGCTATGATGCTGGAAGCTCTGCCACTGGTATTTCAGGTACCAGCAGGGCCACCCATGGTGGACAGGGTTCAGCAGAGCTTCCAGACTAAGACAGACTAGGAAGAAAGGCCTGATGATCTACTTTAGGAAATTAGCCAATGAAAACCTTTTGGATCACAATAGACTATTATCCAGTGTAGTGCTAGGAGGTGAGTTCCCTAGGTTGGAAGGCAGCACACAATAGCCACAGCAATAGACTCAGACATACCAATGATGATGAAGATGGTGCAGGACTGGGCAGCATTTTGTTCTATTATATATACGGTGGCCATGACTCAGAATTGACTTGATGGCAGCTAACAATGAGAGCAAGGGTGGAAGCAAAGGCCAGGACAGCTCCTTGCCTGTGTGACCTCTCCGAGCCTCAGCACCCTCCTTTTTCAGCCTGCCGCAGGCCTGACACCCTCCCCTAGCTCTAGACAAGAGCGTGCAAACCATGGGACCCCAGCACTGCCCCTCCGAAGCCCCAAGCACAAGCACGTAATTTATAGCAACACCACTTTATTGTTTATTTAAGAAAATATCCATTATCACAACCTCAAGTCTCTTTTATTTAAACTCAGGTATAATCTGAGGGCAGGATATTCCCTGGGGAGTGAGGGAGTGTGCTAGTTAGAAAGGCAGCAACTTTTGTGGGATGGCAACTGGATGGCCCTTGAGATTTTCTGCTCCCCTATAGGGTCGCTATGAGTCAGAATTGACTCGATGGCAACGGGTTTGGTTTGGGTTTTTGGTGGTACCTTGAAGGTCCTTCGGTGGCACAAATGGTTTGCGCTTAACTACTAACCTAAAGGTTGGCAGTTCAAACCCACTCAGTGGCACTGTGGAAGAAAGGCCCGGTGATCTGCTTCCATAAAGATTACAGCCAAGAAAACTCTATGGAGCAGTTCTACTCTGTAACACATGGGGTCGCCATGAATCAGAATTGACTCAACGGCAATGGACTTGAGTTTTTGTTTGTTTGTTTTTGGCAGTACTTTGAATTGGGACGCCCCGGTGGCCGTGGAGCCTCCCAAGGGTTCGTGGCTAAAAGGCGGGTGGCAGAGGACAGAACTGTTTTTCAGAAAGGGTTGACCCCTAAAGCCCAAAGAAGTCAAGATTGCATGCTTGTGTCCTCTCCTCCTCAGCTGAGAGGCAAGCTGGCCTGGCTGAAGTTAAAAACAAGAACCAAACTCACTGCCCTTGAATCGACTCCGACTCATAGCGACCGTATAGGGCAGAGTAGAACTGCCCCACAGGGTTTCCTAGGCTGTTAATCTTTACAGGAGCAGATCGCCGGTCTTCTCTCCTACAGAGTGACTAGGTGGATTCAACCGCCAACCTTTTGGCTAGCAGCCGAGCCCTTAACCACTGCACCACCAGGGCTCCTTTGGTTGAAGTTAGAATTTGCTTTTAGCATTCCTTGCATCCCAGCCCTTCATTGTCCTGCTGTGTGACCTTGGGCCAGTCATTCCACGTCTCCTGTCCTCAGTTTTATCATCTGCACAATCCCCTCATGAGGGGAGGTGTGAGGATTCCAGGCCGTGCTTAGTGCCCACCAGCGTTCCAGGCCAAGGAGATGCTTAGTGAACATGCGATTCCTTCCTGGGCCTCCTGCTGAACACAACGTGCACCCAGCCATCTCAGAAACGTGCCCTGGAGCCAGTAGTGTGACTTCCCTCTCTGCTTTCCTGCTGGGACCGAGACGAGCCATGCCACTCTTCGGCACCAGCAACAGGGAGGGAGGGCCGTGATGACATCAGTAGGAACATATTTGTGCAGCCAATTCTCCCGACATGCAAGGATGAGATCATCCTAGCATCTATTTCAGGAACAGAAGCAGCACACCAGCTACATAGAGGGGCAGGTATCGGAAAACTGCTGTTTTAGCTGACTCGTAATAACGATCATCTCGGAAATGTATCCAGCTCTTAGTGTGTGCCTGGCGTTGTTCTCCTTAATCCTTACAACAACCCGATGACATAGGTGCCATTGTTATCTCCTCTTTGTTGTTGTTGACTGCTGTCGAGTCAATTCTGACTCATGGCGACCCCATGCGTGCACAGTAGAACTGCTCCATAGGGTTTTCAAGGCTGTGACCTTTTGGAAGCAGATCACCAGGCCTTTCTTCTGAGGTGCCACTGGGTGGATTCAAACCACCAACCCTTTGGCTAATACTCGAGCACTTAAGCGTTTGCCCCACCCGGGGACACCTTACAGATGAGGAAATTGAGACATTGGGAGAGCCGTCTTCCCCCAGGTCACTCCGCTAGCACGCAGGGCAGCTGTGCTAGACTGAGCTCACACCTACAGTTCTAGTTGGGGTATATGTTTGGTGGCTGTAACAGAGGTTCAAGCACAATGGCTTAAACAAGTCAGAAGTGAATTTTATCTCATGTATCAGTGCTAGTGGAAGTTGCTCAGGACCAGGCTCCTTCTCTCTTATCACTCTGCCATCCCTAGGGTGTTGCCATCTACCTGGTCCATGAGGGCTACCCATCACAGCCTCATTCCAGGTGGCAGGAAGTGGGCAAGGAGAGGCACTTTGCCACCATCCCCTCTGCTCACATACGGTTGGCCAGGACTTAGTTACATGGTCATACCTAGCTGCAAGAGAGGCATGTGAATAACTCCTCATTTTTGGGTTAAAATTTATTACTGTGGTTACTAAAGTAATAGTAAGGAGCTCTGGTGGCACAATGATTAAGTGCTTGGCTTCTAACTGAAAGGCCAGCAGTTTGAACTCACCAGCCACTTTGCAGGAGAAAAGACCTGGCAATCTGCTCCTGTAAAGATTTCAGCCTAGGAAACCCTATGACGCAGTTCTACTCTGTCCTATAGAGTTGCTATGAGTTGAAATTGATCGCACACAACAACAACAACATCAAGAGTGGTAGTAACGGAGGGAGTATTAGTGGCTGGCTGGTATTCTCTGCCACAGCCACTGTGCTACTCCACCGTGCATCGAGAGGTGCCGGGCAGAGTTTGCCTAGGATTTGTGTTAGCCTCCTAGGGCTGCTAAACAAAGTACCACAATGTGGGTGGGCTTAAAACAACAGAAATTTGTTGTCTCACAGTTCTGGAGGCCAGAAGTCTGAAATCAAGATGTCAGTAGAACCATCCTCTCTCTGAAAGCTCTAGCGGAAGATGCTTCTGGCTTCTAGTGGTTCCCGGCAATCCTTGGCGTTCTTTGGCTCATCGACACATCACTCCAATCTCTGCCCCCGTCTCCATATGGTCGTCTTCCCTCTGTGTGTGTCTGTCTGTGTCTCTTCTGCTCTTTTTATAGGGACACTGCTCATATGGGCTTAGTTCCACCCTCCTTCGGTATGGCCTCGTGTTAACTAATAACGTCTTCAAAGACCCTATTTCCAATAAAGTTCATATTCACAGGGTGCCTGGGGTTAGGATTTCAGTGTATCTTTTGATAGAACACAATTCAACCTCTAACAGACTTTGACATACAAGATAAAACATAAGCCTCAGCATAAACTAACATTTTGTAGGCACCTAAACCCAAATCAAGCCCATTGGTTGCCATCGAGTTGATTCTGACTCATAGTGACCCTATAGGACAGAGCAGAACCTCCCCCATAGGGTTTCCAAGGAGCGGGGATGGATGCCAACTGCTGACCTTTTAGTTAGCAGCCGAGCTCTTAACCACTGTGCCATCCTTTAATGGACTCAAAGCACTTGGGATAGGGCCTGGTACGTAGCCAAAACCATTGCCATCAAGTCGATTCCGACTCATAGTGACCCTATAGGACAGAATAGAACTGCCACATAGAGTGTCCAAGGAGTGGCTGGTGGATTCAAACTGCTCACCTTTTGGTTAGCAACCAAGCTCTTAACCACTGTGCCAATGGTTAGACATTATTATTATTATTGTCAATATCAGTACTAGTATTATCTCTCTGTTCTACCTTGCTTCTTCCAGTCCTAATCCAAGTATAATAAATGCTAAATGCTATATTGAGTGGATTCCGTCTCATAGCGACCCTATAGGATAGAGTAGAACTGCCCCATAGGGTTTCCTAGGCTGTAATCTATGAGAGTGGATCACCAGGTCTTGTCTCCTACGGAGCAGCTGGTGGGTTCCAACCACCGACCTTCCGGTTAGCAGTAGGTTGCTTTAACCACTGTGCCACCAGGGCTCCTAAATGCTATATTAGGAATACAGAATGATAGGAATGTTCATAGAGAAGCTAGAATCCCTTTGGTCCTATTTAAAAAATATATATTAAAAAATATATGTATATGTATGGCATAATAAAGAAGAAGCATTTTGCTGAACTTCAAAAGAAGGGTGGGATTTTAACGGGCAGAGACTGGGATGAGTCTGGACAAAGAAGGCATTCCAGGCAAAGGGATGAGCTTGAGAAGAGGTGTGGAGAAAGGAAATGGCGGGTGTGCCATGGGGAAATGAAACAGTGTAGGTGAGGAGGAGGCGGGGAAGGTGGGGTGGGCCAGAGCACAGAGCTAATTTAAGGAGGTCAGCCTTGTACGTGAAGGCAATGGGGAACCCTTGAAGGTTTTGATCAGTTCTGTGCCAGGGGAACATTACCATGGCAACAGCTCTGGGGAAGGATGGGAGGTTGGAGAGGCCAGCTCACTTACTACTGCCATGGTTGAGGTAAGAGGTAATGAGGATCCGAATTAGCGCTTCGGCTTCGGGACAGACTTGGAGGGAACAGAAGGACAATGTGTGAGGGAGAATGAAAGGATCCCAGCAGTGTGTGGAGTGAAGGGTAGACAGAGGGAGGAAGAGGCGATGCCTAAACCCACTGTCTGAAGCACAGGCTCCAGAGAACTTGAACCTCACTGCCTATCATGACAAATTGCTAAATTATTTCTTCTTACTTTTTCTAGCTAGTTCTTGTTAGAGCTTGAACTATTCATTCACCCACTCACTTGTTCTTTTCACAAACTATGTGCTCAGTGTTGTTCTCCATGTTAAACAAGTTCAGTCCCTGAAAGAGATTATGTCTGCTTTAGACAACCATTTATATGAGCAAGGTATAGGGTAGGCTGCTGTAACAAAGAGACCCCCAAATATATTGGTTTAAACAAGACGCATGTTAAATTCTCCTTCTCCTGTAAGTACAGAGACAGTTCAGGAATGGTGTGGGGCTTGATGGTAAATGGAAGCTAGCCTACTTCTAATGTGTTCTGACACCCTCAAGGTGTAGCTTCCATCTCATGATCCCAAATGGCTGCTGCAGCTCCCATCATCATGTCTACATCCAAACCAGCAAGATGAAGGGAAGAAAAAAGGAGGGCATTCCCCTTTCCATTAAGAACATGACCCAGAAGGTGCACACATCACTATGTAACAGTCACATCCCATTAGCTAGAACTTGTTCACATCACCATGTAACTGCAAGGGAGGTTGAGAAATGTACTCTTCAGTGGAGTGACCATGTGCCCAGATAAAATGTCTACCACCATGGAAGAAGGGGATTTTGGCAAACAGATACAGTCTTTTCTACTCTGCTATATCTCCAGTGCCTAGTACAGTGCAGGGAACTGAGAAGAAGGGACTTCTTGTTGTCAGCTACAAGCTGAGTTGGCCCCTGACTCATGGGCAACCCATGCACAACAAAATGAGAGACTGCCCAGTCTCTTGTCATCCCCATGATTGGTTGCAGATTGGACCATTATGAACCATAAGGTTTTTACTGGCTAATTTTCAAAAGTAGATCAGTAGGCCTTTCTTCCTAGAAGGGGACTTAATACATTTTTATTGAAAGAGTGCATAACAGTATCATGGTAGGTATTGGGGATGCCAAGATGACATAACACCCTTACTCTTTTTAAAGGGATTTTATTCTATGTAAGGAAACCCTGGTGGCGTAGTGGTTAAGTGCCACAGCTGCTAACCAAAAGGTGGGCAGTTCAAATCCACCAGACACTCCTTGGAAACTCTATGGGGCAGTTCTACTCTGTCCTATAGGGTCGCTATGAGTCAGAATCGACTCAACTGGTGAGGGTTTGGTTTTTGGTTTATTCTATGTAGAGGGTAGACAAGCAAACAAATAAATGCAATGAAGTATTATGTTGGGTAGGAAAGAGCCTGCACAACGTATCATCAGTGACAAAGGAGAAAAGCGGCAAATCCAGCAGGAGAGGTCAGAAAAGACTTCCTAGACAAGGTGATGCTCAGCTGAGTCAGGAAAGATGAGTAGATGCTTGCCTGGTGCTCTAGGTGAGGAAACCTGTTCAAGGTCAAAAAGAGCAGAAGCCAAGAAGAGAACTGTAGAAACAGCCTGACGTACTGGGGGTGGGGGTGTATGGGCAAGGAGGGTGGGAAGGGGTACAGCAAGAGAAGAAGGAGGAGGAGGTAGTTGGGGGTCGGGCCTGAGGAGCTTGGTCTTTACCCCATAGGAAATGGTGGCCCTTTGAACAGTTTCAGACACAGACATTTAAGGTGACAGGAGTATGTGTGTGTGTGTGAGAGGGAGAGAGAGAGACAGAATTATATCTGCATTTTGAAAAATGGCTTTGCGTGCACTTTTAGGGGATGAAGTAGCAGTGGGGACAAGGCTAGCGACAGGAGGCAGAAAAAACAAAAATAAAAACCGTTTCAGAAGCCAAGTTGTTCTTAGTAAACCCAAACATTTGCTGCAAACATAACCCTCAATGGTCCGATATACCTTGGAAATACAGCTAGAAATATTTTTATTTGGAGTCACGTTGCAGCCAATATTTTTCAGACCAGGGCTAGCTGAATTTTTTTTTTTTCTCACTGTCATCAATTTTTCGTATAGTGGCCAATATTTTTAACTTCCTCTATTTGCTTCTGCCTCTCCTGCTGAAGTTCACAAACTGATACTTAGAGAAATGTGTGTGCCCTTGGGAAGGTCTGCCTTCTGGAGGTGAGCCCAATTCTGTGTGGGCTGAAAGAAGAACGCCAAGGCTCCTTCAAGCTGAAACACTCTAAGCTGTAGGAAGAGTCTGTAGCATCCAAACCACTGAGACTCTGAGAAGTGAGAAATTCAAGGAATTTCCAACTGTCTCATTTAACCGGGAAGAAATCAAAACCCAGAGAGGTTCACAGTGTCCCCAAGGTCACCCAGCTAAGCAGCAACAAAACCAGGGTCCAGGACCCAGGTCCCTCTCACTTCAAGTATTTTCCCACTAGTGGGATCAAATTTCTCAGCCTGCTTAAGGGTCTCTATAGCCCCTGTAGTCCTCACTGATATTTTCTTTCTCTCAACTAGAGCACGTATTTTGAAATGTTTACAGCCTTGGGAATCCTATGGACAGTTCTACCCTGTCACATCAGGTCACTATGAGTTGAAAATCGACTCGAGGGCACCTCATGACAACGATAAATGTTTTCCAAATCCTAAATTTCCATGATTTATGGGACTTAGCACGAGAGTATTTTGTGGATATTTTTCTAATGCCCTCCATGTAGTAAACATTCACCCAGTCAGTCCTTCATTTATTTAGTGAGAATTTTCCAATCTCATTACAATCTTCATAAACAGCCTTTGGAAGGGTTGCCTAGTTCTCTATCATAGGGAAACCCCATAACTGACTCTACCAGTCTCATAATGCTGGGCCTCCTCGGAGCTTCCAGGGTTTGACATAAATAACGCGATGAAGAACCATTCTGAGTCTTGGTGGACACCTCTGATCATTTCCTTAGGACAGGTTCTAGATGGAGAATACCTCATACACATTACAGATCTCAGAATTAACAAGGCCAAGATGCAGTCTTGATCTGTCCGTCTAACACCCCCTACACATACCCACACATGCATACACACACACACCCCTTCGAATTCTTCCTTAGTCTTATGCATCTCAGTAAATGACACCACCCTGCACCCAGTTACTCAAACCAAAAACCTAGTAGTTATCCTCGACTTACTTCTATTTACCTGCTTATTCATCCCATCAACATATCAGTTCTACTTTCAACATATGTCCTAAATCTGTCCATGTCTCTTCATCTCCAGTATCACCACCTGGTCCAAACCACTGCTATCTCTGTGGACACCAGAGGTATCCTCTGACTGGTCATCTGCAATTCAACTGTGACCTCTTGTAGTCCATTCTCTATATGGCAGCCAGAATAATGTAAAAATCTAAATCAGTTCATGTCATACTTCCTCATAAGGCCCTCCAATGTTTATCTTAGAGGATTTAGTGGGGGAAATCCAAATTCTATACCCTGGCTTACAAAACGCCCTGCCCACCTTTCTGATGCCATCCGCTTTTCCAACCCCTCTACCAATGATTCATTCATTCATTCTATTATGTTAGAGATATAGTTCTAAGCACTTGTGATACATTAGTGAAAACAAAGATCTCTGACCTCATGGAATTTACATTCTAGTAGGGGAGACAATAAATACAATAAATGTAAAACTTAAAGACGATGTGAGAGGCTGGTAAGTGCTATGGGAAAAAGAAACACTGAGCAAAATAAGGGGGCGGAGGAAGGGGTTCTAGGGAGGGCCGCGGGATGCAATTTTAAACAGAATGATTGAGCATCGAATCAGCAATTCTTATGAAAGATGGAGGAGGAAGTCACACAGATATCTGAGGGGAAGAGCCTTCTAGGCAGAGAACAATCCATTTTTTATACCATTGCCAGAATAATATACGGCATTCTATGTACAGTATACAGCAGCCAGAATAATAGTCGGCATAGCTTGCATTCCGGTTTGGGGAGGACAAATAATCAAGTAAAAAAAAAAGAGACAGAGAGAGAGAAAGGTCAGATAGTACAAGCGGTTTACATAGACTTAAAATAGGGTGATGAGAAGAGATGGACGGCGGGGGCTACTTTAGGTTATTTATCTAATCCTTATAACAGTCTTATACAGTAGGTCTTACTAGCCCTGTTCTACAGATAAGCAAACTAACGGCAGAGAGACTTTCAATATGTTGCCCCAGTTTACTAGGTCATTCCTCCTTCTTTGTGGCTCATAGCACTCTGTACATTCTCTGTGCCAGCACTGACAAGGTACATTGTGATTGGTCGCCTGTCTTTCCTGCTAGACTGTAAGTTCTGAGAGAGGAGGGACTGTCCTGTTCAACATGGAACCCCCCAGCACCTAACACAAGGACTACCACACCGCAGCCATCCCAAAATGTTTGCTAAATAAATGAATTCGTGCCTGGTCCAGGCTTCCACTCTCCGTCTGATCGACTCTAAATCTGAAGTTCTTCACCAAGATAATGCATCGACTTTAATGTGGCGGGTTTAAAACATAGTCCCAAATTCTTTGACACTCTTTCCATTGGGTAAAGGGGTCTCTGGGAGTCCCTAGGTGGTGTAAACAGTTAATGTGCTTGTCTGCTAACTGAAAAATTGGAGGTTTGAGTCCTCCCAGAGGTGCCTCAGAAGAAAGACCTGGTGATTTACTTCTTAAAACTCAGCCATTGAAAACGCTATGGAGCATAGTTCTACTCCGACACATGTAAGGTTGTCATGAGTCAGAGTTGACCGGATGGCAATTGGTTTTGGTGGAGTCTACATCCTGGTCCCGTCTTCTTGAATCTGAGCAGTGCTTTGATTCCTTCAACCAGTGGAGTAGGTTGGAAGTGACACTGTGTGACTTCTGATGCTAAGTCATAAAAGGCCATGTGGCTCCCGCTGATTATCGGAGGCCTTACCATCATATAAGAAGTCCAAGTCTCCTGAGCTAACCATACTGAAGAGGCCTTGTGCTGGCACTCCAGCCATCAGACCTAGCTAAGCCCAGCCTTCCAACCACCCCAGTGAAGAAGCTGTCTTAAAAGCAGAGTCTTTCACCCTAGCTGATCCAGCCCCAACCACTTAAGTCTTCCCAGCTGAGACCCAAACATCTTGGAGCAGAAACTGGCCATTCCCATCATGCCCTGTCCAAATTCCTGACCCACAGAATCCACAAGAACAGTCAAATGGCTGCTGGCTTGTACCAGTAAGTTTAGGGTGGTTAGTTATGTAGCAATAGATACAAGCTTGTAACGTGAAGTATAACCTTCTGTTCATATTTACTTATTTGTTGTGTTTATTGTTGATCTTCCTTAAGTAAGCTTTCTGAGGGCAGAGATTTTTGCCTGTTTTGTTCATAGCAGTGTTTCTGGTTCTTAGAAGAGTGCCTGGCATATAGTAGCAGCTCAATAAATAGTATAAAATGAATGAAAGAGAGCATTATAAAACTTATATACAGAAATAAGAAAGCAGGGAAAATCAGCTGTAGGCTGCTGTCTGGCCAAAGCAAAGAGGGAAACAGGAGGCTCATAAAATCCCCAATGACTGGAAGATGAAGTGAAGCTGGGTGCTCAGGAAAAGCCTAGATGTTTCTGGAACAATTTACTGCAATTACATTTACTCTGGTCTTACCCTTCCCCACCATCTACCTAGACAGTGAGAGATTTTCCAGTGGTTTAGATTATGTTTTACCTCATTCTCTGCCAAGCCTGGTAGTTCCTGAAAACTACTAGGTGCTCCAAAAATATTTATTGAATGAGATCTCCGTGCATCCAAAACCACAGAGCCAAGCTTTACATCTGTGCAAGTAATAGAAAACCGAGCTCTTAATTTGGAAAAGAAAGGATCAGCTAATTAATATGCAATGTCAGCAGCCTTGGATACTTTATGCTACAAAACAGAACTGCGTATCCCAGTTCATTTCCTGTTTATTATCACATTAGACCTAGTTCAGGGCAGATGGAAAATTTGAAGGGCATTTCTAGCCATTAAGGTTGGCATAAATCTTTCAGGATAGCATGTAAATACATAACATTTCCCATTAACATTTTTCGAAATTAGGGTTCACATACTTTCTTGGTTATGTGGGAGCTCTTTTCTCACGTGGCTCAGTTCCGTTCAGCTGATAACCAAGTTCCCCAAATCTATAGCCCTTGGTCTGACTCCCTGTTGGTGTGAGTTCTGCTTTTTAGGCAGGTTCTGTTCAAAGAACATGCAAAGGTCATCGGTGGTCTTCTCTCTGACCTTTCCATTACTCGAGTGATTTAGTCATCGACTGATGATAGGAACAATGAATTTGGCACCTGTTTCCTGGCCCCCTGTGTTCAGCACTCATGGAGGTCTCCCTATGCAAAGTTTAGGCCGACACAGTATGAAATGCTTAGAATAGGAAAATGCATGTTGTCGTTGTGTGCCATGGAGACATTTCCAACTCACAGCAACCTTACAGGACAGAGTAGAACTGCCCCAGGAAAATGTGTAGAGACAGATTTCATTAGTGGTTACCCGGGGCTGGGGGGAGGTGGAGATGAGGAATTATTGCTTAAGGGGAACTGAGTTCCTGTTCAGGGGAATGAAAAACCTTTGAAAATGATAGTGGCAATGGCTGTACAACATAGTGAATGTAATTGATGTCACTGAATTGCAGATTTAAAAATAGTTAAACTGGCAAATGTTTTGTTACATATATATTTTGCCTCTATAAAAAAGGAGATAAAAACTGATAAGCACACACACATACACAAAGGTAGTACTAGCATCTCCGTCTTGCATATGAGAAAACAAAGACACAGGGAGATTGAGTAACCTGTCCAAAGTCACGGGTACTAAGTGGCTGAGCCAACATTTGAATTTGGGGCCGGTTTGACTCTGAAACAAGTATTCTTCCAATTCTGCTGAAGGGGATGATAGACAAATTGGTATTTATTGAGGACCTACTGTGTGTCAGGCACTGTACTGGGCACCATATATTTCTTTTGTCAGGTAATTGCCAAAGTGACATTGTAAAGTGCACATTTTTTAAAAATTATTGTACTTTAGATGAAGGTTTACAGAACAAACTAGTTTCTCATTAAACGATTAGTACACATATTGTTTTGTGACATTGGTAACCAACCCCATGACATGTCAACACTCTCCCCTTCTTGTCCTTGGGTTCCCTATTACCAGCTTTCCTGTCCCCTCCTGCCTTCTAGTCCTTGCCCCTGGGCTAGTGTGCCTCTTTAGACTCATTTTGTTTTATTCATCTGTCTGATCTTTGGCTGAAGGGTTTATAAACCTGAGGAGTGACTTCATTACTGAGCTTAAAGTGTAACTGTGGGCCATACTTTTGGTGTTTCTCCAGTCTCTGTCAGACCAGTAAGTCTGGTCTTTTTTCGTGAGTTAGAATTTTGTTCTACATTTTTCTCCAGCTCTGTCTGGGACCCTCTATTGTGATCCCTGTCAGAGCAGTCGGTGGTGGTAGTCGGGCACCATCTCGTTGTGCTGGACTCAGTCTGGTGGAGGCCATAGTAGTTGTGGTCCATCAGTCATTTTGACTAATCTTTCCCTTGTGTCTTTGGTTTTCTTCATTATCCCTTGCTCCTGACAGGATAAGACCAGTGGAGTATCTTAGATGGCCACTCACAGGCTTTTAAGACCCCAAACGCTACTCACCAAAGTAGAATGTAGAACATTTTCTTTATAAACTATGTTATGCCAATTGAGCTATATGTTCCCTGAGACCATGGTCCCCACAGCCCTCAGCACAGTAATTCAGTCCCTCAGAGAGTTTGATTTGTCCATGGAGCTTCCATGACCTTGCTTCGGACAAGTTGTGCTGGCTTCCCCTGTACTGTCTTACCCTTCACAAAAGTTACCACTTATCTGTTAAAGTAAACATTTTTGTTCCCATTTCACATATCAGGAAACTGAGACTCAGAGATGTTAAGCAGTTTGCCCAAGGTCAAACAAATATCAATTAGCAACGCCAGATTCAAGCTCAGATCTGTGAGACTCAGCACGCTCTGCTCTTTTCTCTGAACAAGAGCCCAGAAAACTGACTTTGACGAAATCTTTGACCTCTCTGATTCTCAGCATCTCCATCTGTAAAATGGGGTTAATATAATTTCTGAGGCCAACTCTTCAGACAGGGATTGGACTGGACTGTGGGATATAAAGTGGTACTCGTGAGGAGTGTGCCTCTTAGCTCAAGTAGATACAAGAGACTAAACGGGCAGCTTCTGTCTGGAGGTGAGATGGGAAGGCAGAGAGGGCTAGGAGCTGGTTGACTGGACATGGGGAATCGGGGTAGAAAGGAGGAGTGTGCTGTCACAGTATGGGGAGAGCAATTAGAGTCACATAACAATGTATATATAAATTTTTGTATGGGAAAAAATTAAAAAATGGGGTTTGTAACACCATCCCTTCCTAACCCACAGAGACCTGGTGAGTACCTACTTTAGAAGAGAATACAGAAACTCTCTGTCCTAAATTCCCACTTTACAGATCAAGACTCTGAGGCCCAGAGTGGCCACGCAGTTCCTCCAAGTTCCTCAGTGAATTGGTGACCACAATTAGACAAGGCTCCAGTGTATTAGTCAGCTTCTGCTTCATAACAAATGGTAGAGTTTGCTTTAAAAGTATGACTCTCATGCATGTATAAAATGAACACGTCAAAGCTTTTATCTAACTCATTGAGTAATGAGGGAATCCGTAAGATGTTAAGACTACTTTAGAGGAGATTTTGAAGAACAGAGGAATATACAGACAATTAGAAATGCTGAAGGAGCCTCTGGGTGATGCAAACATTTAAGCACTCAACTACTAGCCTAAACGCTGGCTGTTCAAACCCACCCAGAGGTGCCTTGGAAGGCCACATCCTTGAAAATCCTATGGAACAGTTCTGTTCTGCACACCTGGGATTGCCACGAGTCCAAGTCAACTCCATAGCAACTAACAACAGCAAGAGTGCTGATATAACTTTGCTAAAAGATACAAAACAAAGGCTCTCTGGTGGCACAACCGATTAAGTGCTTGGCTGCTAACCAAAAGGTTGGTGGTCCAAACCTACCCAGCAGCACCATGGAAGAAAGGCCTGGGGATCTGCTTCTGTAAAGATTACGGCCACAAAAACACGGAGCAAGTTCTACTCAGTCATATGGGGTCACTATGAGTAGGAATCGACTTGATGGTACTGAACAACAACAACGAAGACAATGAACCCCAAAAGAGACACACATGGGATTAAAAGATACAAAACCAGTTAATATCCAAAAGGTCACAAAGTGGAACATTTGCGGTTCTCTTTTCTACAAGTCAAGGATCCGTTGTAGCTTTACCAGACATTTACATTGCCATCAGTTTTCCACAAGTGAACTTTTAACCCCGCAAAGTTACAAAATAGCCTCCTCAGTAGGAAGGAGGACAAAAGTGTACACATCTGTAGAATCAGAGAATCCCTCGAGGGGTGTGCACTCCACCAAAAAGACTCCAGATAATCTCTTTGCTGATTTCCAGTTTTTCTTGATACAGGAAATCACAAAAATGTCAAGAGCTTTCAATCATGAGCATTTATTCTTAGGATCATAAGTCTGTAGGGCAGTGGGGTGGCTCTGCTCCTCATGTTTCATTCTGGGGCCCCGACTGGAGGGGACAGGAGCTTTCTGGGCCGTGTTCTTAGAGTGGGGGTCAGAACGAAGCAAGACACTTGATGCCTCGTAAGACGTCGCCTTGGAACTGGCACATTTTCACTTCTACCCACGTTCTGTTGACCAAGGCAGGTCATGGGAACAAGCCCCCAGTCATAGAAGTGGAAGTATAGCCCTCCCAGAGAGGAGTAGGGGGAGGGTGAAGATTTGCTGAATAGTATTTTCAGTCCAGGTCCCGGGGTGGCACAAGTGGTTTGCAATTGGCTGGTTGCACGGTGGTTAAGCGCTCAGCTGCTAACCAAAAGGTCAGCCATTCAAACCCACTAGCCGCTCTGTGGGAGAAAGACGTGGCAGTCTGCTTTTGTAAAGATTTACAGCTTTGGAAACCCTATGGGAATGTTCTACTCTGTCCTATAGAGTCTCTGTGAGTCAGAATCAACTTGACAGCAACGGGTTTTTTTGCTAACCTAAAGACGAGTGATTCAAACTTATCCAGAAGCTCTGCAGAAGAAAGCCCTGGCAATCTGCTCCTGGAAAGGTTGTTGTTATGTTATGTCTGTTCCAACTCCTCGCGAGCCTGTGTACAACAGAACGATACACTGCCAGGTCCCGCACAATCCTCACAATCGTTGCCATGTTTGGGCCCATTGTTGCAGCCACCATAAAGATTACAGCCAAGAAAACCCTATGGGTCAGTAACACACGGGGTCACCAAGAGTCAGAATCGACTTCAGGTTGTGATAGCATTGGACAGAGAGGCACTCTGTGAACTATGTACAGAACAAGGGGCTTTTACAGAGAGGTCCTGGTGTGACCATTTGCCCTTGTTTCCAAAAATGAAAGAAAATATGGGTGGCCAGCCAAAGCTTTAGTTTGGAGATCAATACATTCTGACCCTTGATTTTATAACATCATCTTCCTACAGCAGAGGGACTCTCAATGGCGACATTTTACTCTCATCTGGTTGTCCAGTGGGTGCTGGCCACTAAAAGTTGGTGTGGAACATGCTTCTTGAGTGAGGCTCATCTAGCTCCTTGGGTTTGCAGAACCATGTGGTGGGGGCGGGAGTACAAAATGAAGACACACTCACGGCACATCATCCTGAGCACTGAGCATGGATTTTGCTGGGAGGGTTTTGAGAAAACATTTTAAAGTAAAAAAGAGATAACAGTATAGCATGGCACATGTTGGGCTGTTAGGTGCCATCTTGTTGATTTTTGACTCCTGATGACCCCAAGTGACAGAACACAACTGCCCCCATAGGGTTTCCTAAGCTGTAATCTTTATGGGAGCAGATCGCCAGGTTTTCTCCCTTGGAGCCACTGGGTGAGTTTGAACTGCCAACCTTTTGGTTAGCAGCCAAGCGCTTAACCATCACACCACCAGGGCTTCTCATGGTATGGCACATCCAGGCAAGAAATTATATATAACACTTTTTAACTGATTGTCTTAATTTGATGATTTATTGTTATTCTTGCCACAAATAATTAATGGAAAAAAAATGCTTTACACAAGATGAAGAATGAGGGTTTCCAGTTTATGTTGACAACCGCATGGACTATCACCCATACACAGAGAAAGCTTCAGAACAGGGTAACCGAACACCAAAAAACCAAGCCCATTGCCGTCAAGTCAGTTCCAACTCGTAGTGACCCCATGTACAACAGAAAGAAACACTGCCCGGTCCTACACCATCCTCGCAATCCTTGTTATGCTTGAGCCCATTGTTGCAGCCACTGTGCCAGTCCATCCCATTGAGAGTCTACCTCTTTTTCGCTGACCCTCTACTTTACCAAGCATGATGTCCTTCTCCAGGGACTGGTCCTTCCTGATAACATGTCCAAACTATGTACAAAATCATACAACAGGAATCCTCCATCTAGAATAGGGCTGCGTCAAATCGTGGCCCTTTGTGAGGACTGGAGAACTGGGGAGCAGGGTGAGGAGCGCTGGTTCCTGAGAGGTGTGGGTCGGAGGGTCTCCTCCTCCTTCTCTAATTCTTTTTGTTCTTTGTCTTCCTCTTCTTCACGGTCATGAACACAATCATCCTTGCAGCTACCATTTATGCATTGCTCCCTCTTGTGTTAGGTGCTATCATTGGACTTTACATAAGCTCAGTGACACTTTAACTGCTTGGCTCCTAAAGACATAAAAAAAAGAAAAGAAAACGTTGCCATCCAGTGGATTCTGACTCATAGCGACCCTATAGGACACAGTAGAACTGCCCCAGAGGGTTTCCAAGGAGCGGCTGGTAGATTTGAATTGCTGACCTTTTGGTTAGCTCTTAACCGTGTGCCACAAGTTTGTAAACCCTGACCTGGACCTCCACTCACAAAGCCCATTTGGGGTGGTCTCAGAAACATTTAAAAACTAACACTGGCTTAAAAGGGAGCTTCAACTTAAGATCAAAAAGACTTGGCTACCCTTACCTTGAAAAAGAAAGGGTATTCTTTTCATTTTTTTCTTGATCCATTTGTAGCATCAGAAGAAAAGTCAAGACACAGTTAAATTCTAAATAATGCAATGTCATGCATGTGTTCAATTGTCTAATCTTCCAATAATCTTCTGAGGAAGTTCCCATTGTCCCCGTAATAATATGTTGTTGTTAGGTGCCATCGAATCCGTTCTGATTCATAGCGACCCCGTGTACAACAGAATAAAACACCGCGCAGTCCTGCCTCATCCTCACAATCGTTGCTATGTTTGAGCCCACTGTTGCAGCCACTGTGTCAGTCCATCTCGTTGAGGGTTTTCCTCTTTTTCGCTGATTCTCCACTCTAGCAAGCATGATGTCCTTCTCCAGGGACTGCTCCCTCCTGATAACATGTGCAAAGTACGTGAGATGAAGTCTCGCCATCCTTACATCCGAGGAGCATTCTGGCTGTACTTCTTACAAGACAGACTTGTTCATTCTCCTGGCAGTCCGTGGCATATTCAATATTCTTCACCAACACCATAATTCAAAGGCATCAATTCTTCTTCGGTCTTCCTTATTCATTGTCCAACTTTCACATGCATATAAGGCGACTGAAAATATCATGGCTTGAGTCAGGCGTACCTTAGTCCTCAAGGTAACATCTTTGCTTTTCAACACTTTTAAGAGGTCTTTTGCTGCAGATTTGCCTGCTGCAATACGTCATTTGATTTCTTGACTGCTGCTTCCATGGGCATTAATTGTGAACCCAAGTAAAATGAAATCCTGAACTTCAATCTTTTCTCCGTTTATCATGATGTTGCTTATTGGTCCAGTTGTGAGGATTTTTGTTGTCTTTATGTTGTTAATAATATTATAATAATATGGGGAAATAATAATAATGAAAACTGAGGTTCAGAGAGATTAATCATGGGTCAGACAGCAATGAGAACATGGCCCAAGGAACCAGCCGTGATGCAATACTAAGCTCTTTGGGCCTCCTCACCACCACCTACCACATGGGGAAGATGTTACTGAGGGCTCCATTTTTCAAAAGAGGAACCTGAGGAAGAGGGTGCTGACATAGCTTTGGCCAGAAGGTGCCAACTGGGCTTGAAACCTAGGTCTTTAGACACTGAAACTTGTGCTATCACTGCCCTCCGCGTGTTACAGAGTAGAACTGCTCCATGGGGTTTTCTTGGCTGTAGTTTTTACAGAAGCAGATCACCAGGCCTTTTCTTGTGTGGCACTGCTGGATGAGTTCTAACCACCAACCTTTAGGTAAGTAGTCCAGCTCAAACTATACCACCTAGGGACCTTACCTTCCTATGAAACACTTGAATTTTAGCATCTTTTCTGATGTCTACATTTGTCATTGTGTTGTTAGGTGCTGTCGAGTTGATTAGAGTCATAGAGACCACGTGTGACGGGGTAGAATTGCCCCATAGCATTTCCTAGGTTATAATTTTTACAGGAACAGATTACCAGGTCTTTCTCCCTCACAGCTGCTGGTTGGTTTGAACCGCCAACTTTTCCGTTAGCAGCCAAGCGCTTAACCACAGTGCCACCGTATCCGCATTACTTAGGGGAAATTTTATCTCATCATGAAGAACTTTCCAATAATGAGGACACTGTCTTATGGGCTTTGAAGAAAAATCTCAGCTTGAATCCCTGATCAGCCATTGTTCTGTGACTTCGGGCAACTTAGGTATAAGGGTGTAATACCCACCTCACTGGGCAGCTGTGACAACTAAGTGAGGTAAAGAAGGAAGGACGCTTGGCACAGGGCCTAGGACAGAACATGCAGGGCCTGGGACAGTCCATGGTGAGCACATCGCTGACTCATCAGTGAAACTGCTTGGGAAGCAAAGATTCCTCCACTTGTTGGAGATACTCAAGCAGAGGCCGAGGGACTTGGCTATAGATTGGACTGGATTAACATTTTATAGGCTAGGGTCATGACTCCTTAGTGGGTTTTGAAATCTTTGTAGTGGATTCACAATCAGCATTTTAGGAGTAGAAAATATTAGAGGGTAAAGTATTAGGTTGTAACTCATGTACAACCACCCCCATCTGTCAGTGGAGGCTTGTGTGTTGCTATGATGCTGAACAGGTTTCAGTGGAGTTTCCAGACTAAGATGGACTAGGAATAAAGGCCTGGAAATCTACTTCCAAAAATCAGCCAGTGAAAACTATGGATCACCATGGTCTGATCCACAACCAATCACAGGTATGGCGCAGGACTGGGCAGCGTTTCCTTCCGCTGTGCGTGGGGTTGCCATGATTCGGGGGCTGACTCCATAGCAGCTAACAACAACAAATCGTACATAGTCAGAACAGCAGTGTTTCATGAACCTTGTGTTTCACTGGGTTGTGATGTAAACTGTGGGTCACTGTCACAAAACTTGGAGCAACACTGGACTAGATACCCAAAAGTTATCTTCTAATTTGGATATAATAATAATTATTGTTATAATTAATATGTTGATATGCATATTATACCAGTTAATATGTATTAACTAACCAGTTGCCATCATGTTGATTTCAACTCATGGTGAGCCCATGTGTGTCACAGTAGAACTGTGCTCCACAGGACTTCCAGCGGCTGATTTTTCAGAAGTAGATCACCAGGGCTTTCTTTCAAGGACACCTCCAGTTGGACTCGAACTGCCAACCTTTGGGTTAGCAGCCAAACACATTAACCATTTGTACCACCTAGGGACTCCTAATATGTATTAAGTGTCTCTAAAGGCCAATGTTTTGCAGATATTAACTCCCTTAATACTGACACAGCCCTTCAAAGTAATTATTATTATGGCTATGTCATAGGTGAGACTGAGGCAGGTTATTTAACCTGTCTAGGGTCAAACACTTAGCATTTAACAGGGACAGGACTCCTTCCCAGATCAGGCTGTCTCAAAAGCCTGAGTTCTTCTTCTCCAGCATCACTATGTGGCTACCCACAATCCTCTGGCCAGTTACTTAGCACCCAAGTATCCGCTTCCCCTCTGCAAAGAATTCTGTGCTGGAAATTAGAAAGACCTTGGATTTAATAGGATCTGCGCATGTGATTGACTAAGGGGACAATGGGCCCTTTATGATACGGGAAGAACATGGAGCGTTTCTCCCGTTGGCATGGTGCTTTGCTGAGCATCTTCTTGTCACCATGGTAAAAAGGGGCATCATGATAGCCGTGGGGGCAGGGTGATGAGGACAAAGGTATGCTCTCCTGGAGAACAGCCCAGCAGGAATAGAAGGGGTGAGAAAAATGGCGCTGGCTCTCCTTGTCTGAAGACATTGTGAATAGTGGCTTTCTTTGCCTGCCGTGTTCAGCCCCCTGGCACAACCAGGCTCTGGGCCAGCCGCTCTTGAATGCAGGTACATGGGCTCATTAGCGGGGAAATGGCAGTGGATAACTGGAATACATAAATGGCATGGGCAAACAGGGCGTTTTAACAATCAAGACCAGAAGATAAGGAGCTTAATTTGGTGGAGAGAAAGGAACAGAGTGCCCAGAGAGCCAATTATCTGAACCAGAGGAGGATGCTCAGCTTAGCAGGAACCCACAGTCAGGACTGTGCCTGGGACACTGGGTGGGTTTATTTCACCTCTAAAATGTCAAGCCATCTGTGACCCAGCCCCACCGATTATTGGTGATACTTCTTCCTAAATCCCCCTCCTCTGGAATCTCTGCCACCACTTTCTTCCTGGACCTCGACATCTCTCAGCGGGCCCTACCAACACTCTTGTAACTGCTGTCATTGGTTTACTTCCTCCCACTCCCAACCTGTCCTGCACAGAGTCAGCAGAAAGCCCTTTCTGGAACCACCTGGGACCACATCAGTCTATGCTTAAACCATCTCATGGTCCTTGAGTTCATTAGGTGGTACACAAGCCTGCCCACATGACCCCAGTATCATTCATGCTTGCCTCTAGTCATCTGAACTCCTATCCCAGCTTTGTCTGGGCTCCACGCCTTTGCAGATGCTGAACCTCCCACCTGGCCCAGCATCATCAGCAAGAACTATAAAATAGTAGTACAAAGTATAGCCTCCAGAGTTAGGTCACCTGAACTTGAATCCTGGGGCTGCCCTTTTAGTTGTATAACCTTGGGCAGGGTACTTAATTTCTCTGAGTGTCATTTCGTCATGGTTAACATAAAGGGCAAGAACAATAATGCCCACCTATCTCATAACTTTGTTATGAGGATTAAATGACAATCTATATAAAGCACTCAGCCCAGTGCCAGGCATACAGTAAGCACCCAACAGATGTCAGGTATGAAGAAGTGATCACATAGAAGAACTGAACAGAAGATTTCAAAGGGCAGCTCTAGAAGAGAAAGTAAATTATTTTAATGCAATGTTCAAAGACTTGGAGTTAGAAAAACCAAAAAAGAAGAACATGCTCAGCATTTCTCAAGGGGAAAGAACTGAAGAAAACATTCAAGCCTCCAGTTGCAATAGTGAAGGATTCTACAGGAAAGATATTAAATGATGCAGGAAGCATCAAAAGAAAATGGAAGGAATACACAGAGTCACTGTACCAAAAAGAACTGGTCAATGTTCAACCATTTCAGGAGGTAGCATATGATCAGGAATGGATGGTACTGAAGAAAGAAGTCCAAGCTGCACTGAAGGCATTGGAGAAAACAAGGCTCCAGGAATTGTTGGAATACCAATTGAGATGTTTCAACAAACGGATGCAGCACTGGAACTGCTCACTCATCTATGCCAAGAAATTTGGAAGACAGCTACCTGGCCAACCAACTGGAAGAGATCCAGGTTTATACCCATTCCCAAGAAAGGTGATCCAACCAAATGCAGAAATTATCGAACAATATCATTAATAGCACATGCAATTAAAATTTTGCTGAAGATCATTCAAAAACAGTTGCAGTGGTACATCGACAGGGAACTGCCTGAAATTCAAGCCAGATTCAGAAGAGGATGTGGAACAAAGGGATGTCATTGCTGATGTCAGATGGATCTTGGATGAAAGCAGAGAATACCAAAAAGATGTTTACCTGTGTTTTATTGACTATGCAAAGACATTCAACTGTGTAAATCATAACAAATTATGGGTAACATTTTGAAGAATGGGAATTCCAGAACACTTAATGTGCTCATGAAGAATCTGTACATAGACCAAGTGGCAGTCATTTGGACAGAATAAGGGGATATTGAGTGGTTTAAAATCAGAAACCGTGTGCGTCAGAGTTGTATCCTTTCATCATATTTATTCAGTCTGTAAGCTGAGCAAATAATCCAAGAAGCTGGACTATATGCAGAAGAAGGCGGCATCAGGATTGAAGAAAGACTCATTAACAACCTGCAATATGCGGATGACACAATCTTCCTTGCTGAAAGTGAAGAAGACTTGAAGCACTTACTGATGAAGATCAAAGACTACAGTCTTCAGTAGGTTGCACCTCAACATAAAGAAAACAAAAATCCTCACAACTGGACCAATAAGCAACATCTTGATAAATGGAGAAAATAGTGAAGTTGTAAAGAATTTCATTTTACTTGGATCCACAGTCAATGCCTATGGAAGCAATAGTCAAGAAATCAAACAACGTATTGCATTGGGCAAATCTTCTGTAAAAAAAAAAAAACCTCTTTAAACTGTTAAAAAGCAAAAATATCACTTTGAAGACTAAGGTGTGCCTGACCCAAGCCATGGTATTTTCAATTCCCTCATATGCATGCAAAAGCTGGACTATAAATAAGGAAGCCTGAAGAATTTGAATTATGGTGTTGGCAAAGAATATTGAATATACCATGGATTGCCACAAGAACGAACAAATCTGTCTTGGAAGAAGTACCGCCAGAATACTCTTTAGAAGCGAGGATTGCGAGATTTCGTCTCGCTACTTTGGACATGTTATCAGGAGGGACCAGTCCCTGGAGAAGGACATTGTGCTTGGTAAAGTAGAGGTCACCAAAAAAGAAGAAGACCCTCAAGGAGATGGATTGACACAGTGACTGCAACAATGGGCTCAAGCGTAACGATTGTGAGTATGGCGCAGAACCAGGCAGTATTTCATTCTGTTGTACATAGATAGGGTTGCTATGAGTCGGAACCAACTCAATGACCCCTAACAACAGCAACAACATGATGACGATGGTGATGAGCATCTATCATGAGCCAGATGACTCAAAAGCAATGAAGACGCAGAGATGAGGAAACTGTTCTTGCATTTGTTTATCTCATCTTTGCAACTAAATATGCAAATAAATACTGCATTTTCTTTTTCCTTCTGTTTCCCATAGATGGAGTGCAATGCATGAAACAGGCAACTGAGAAATGCTCCCTGGAAGGGTGAATAATGAATGAAGTGGATGGAATGAACATTTTACCCAGTGGAATTATTTAAAAGAAAAAGACAAAAGTGACATTAAGAAACATGCAAAATAAATTTAAAGGTTCGTGCAAGAATTGCAAATGGGAGGAAGGAAAAAGAAATAAGTATTTCTTTCTGATAAATAGAGAGCAATAGAAGTTGAGTCCTTTAATGATCGCCATCTGGAGTGAAGGTGAGTGCCACGTGGCCCTGAGCTTGGTCATTCCCCATCATGCCTGGCATGCATGGCTTCCACTGTGCACGTGTCCAGACGACTTTGAGGAATGGAGTGAACATGCATGCACAGCACAGGCGGCAAAGCTCTGCCTCACATGAACCCGTCTGAGGCAGGGAGGGGAAGGAATGTGGTCCCATTTATAGGTGAGAAAACTGAGGCTAGATAGAAGAGTTCAGCGTCTTGCCCAAAGTCACAAAGCTCAAGGTCACAGAGCCAGGAGTAGAATTTGGGTCTTTTGGGTCTTAATCTCATACTTTACACTGCCTTCAGCAGCTGAGTGATGTGCAGAGGATCCTTTTGCCACTCTCTTCATTCCCATTCTCAGGAAGGCTCCTCACCTGCGAGGGAGAAAGCATTCGTTTGCCCTAACATAGAGTGAGATGAAGTCCAAAAAATGGAAAATGGTAGCAAAGGTGTGGAGGAGGGGAAGCAGGTGACAAATTTGCAGACTAGCAAGTAGGTGAATTTTCAAGAATAAAAATATACATAAAGGGAGTCTTAGAATCCTTTCTTACCAAAAGTTTCCTTTTGTCTTGGGTTGTTATTAGACGAAAAATTGGAGCTTGACTTGCTTCCTCTAAAAACGCTAAGGAAGCTCTCCCTGTCTGCACAGAACTGTCTCACTGGCTCCCCATAGAGTAAGTTTGTAGCCAGGTTCAGAACAAGCATTTTTGGAATGAATTACTTGATCAGATGCAGTTTTGTGTAGAATTTTATAATGGTGAATAAAGTTTTTCCAAAACAATGGACAGTGGTGCTGGCAGAACCACTATGGCAGGAAAGGCTCTTCTATATCCAGGCTATGTGTCTAGTCCAGTGAGGTCACATCTCCAACCCCATCCATAATGAGAAGGTCCAATGTAATCAACTCGCCACCAGGAGGCTGGCTGGTTCCCTGGGAAGGGTGCCACATCAGGGGCTGCACGTTGGTCTCCACTGTTGGCAGGTAAGACACGCAACAGTGGTGGTGGGAGTAGTTTCCACCAGAATATTCACAAAGGATATTTCTGGATAATGAGATGACAAATGATTCTCTCTGCCTTTTTGCTGATTTATATTTCATAATTTTTCTACAACCACCACTCTGCATGTCTTGAGCAACAATTAACTAAAGTAAATTTAGAAATAGTATAAGGCAGTTTTGTAATGATTTGGGGAACAGAGTAAGAGGGTAGCATATACCTGTGAACCTGAGATTCTGCCCTGCTCATTTGATTGCAACAATAACAACTTTCACCAAAGTGTCATCTCCCTGAAAAGCATGCTTCTATTCATCTTGTCACTTGGTGCTCACAACATGGGAAGTAGGTTTCATAGAGGCAGAAACTGGGGCTCAGAGAAAGTCCTTCTGCCTCTTTCTGACTCATTCCTAGGAAGCCTCCTTACCTGTGAAGGTTGAAGAATTCATCTGCCCTAATGTCACGCTGAAGGAACTCTGGTGGTGCAATGGTTAAGCACTCGGCTGTGAACAGAAAGGTCGGTGGTTTGAACCCACCAGCCACTCCATGGGAGAAAGATGTGGAAGTCTGCTGCTTCTGTAAAGGTAACGGCCTTGGAACTCTATGGGGCAGTTCTACTCTGTCCTGGCAGGTCACTATGAATCAGAATCGACTTGATGGCAATGGTTTGGGTTTTTTTTTCGGTTTTTTAATGTTATTCTGAAGAAGCCCTGTTAGTGCAATGGTTAAAGTGCTCAACTGCTAACTAAAAGGTTGGCAGTTCGCCAGGGACAAGGACTAGAAGGCAGGAGGGGTCAGGAAAGCTGGTAATAGGGAACCCAAGGTTGAGAAGGGAGAGTGTTGACATGTCGTGCGGTTGTTAACCAATGTCATAAAACAATATGTGTACTAACTGTTTAATGAGAAACTATTTGCTCTATAAACCTTCATCTAAAGTACAATTAAAAAAAGAAAAAGTTGGCAGTTTGTACCCACCAGCCCCTCCACAGGAGAAAAGACCTGGCGATCTACTCCCGTTAAGATTACAGCATAGGAAACCTTATGGGGCAGTTCTACTCTGTCCTATAGGGTCACTGTGCGTCAGAATCAACTCGGCAGCACACAACGACAACAACAATGTTGTGCTGATGACTAAGGTGCCCCTGAGCCAAGCCACGGTCTTTTCGGTCACCTCATATGCATGTGAAAGCTGGACAATGGAAAAAGAAGACAGAAGAAGAATTGATGCATTACAATGGTGGTTTTGGTGAAGAATATTGACTATACCCTGGACTGCCAGAAGAACAACAAATCCGTCTTAGAATAAGTACAACCACGATACTCCTTAGAAGTGAGGATGGCAAGACATTGGCTCGCTTACTTTGGACATGTCATCAGAAAAGTTCAACCAGTAAAAAAGGACATCATGTTTGGCAGAGGGTCAGCAAAATTGAGGGGAACCCTCAGTGGGAGCGACTGGTGTCATAGCCACAACAGTGGACCTGGATATACTAAGGACCGTGAAGATGACACAGGACCGTGCAGTGTTTCGTTCTGTTATACATGAGGCCACCATGAGTGGAAGCTAACGACGCAATTAATAACAACAGCAATGGACAGTGAGATGAAGTCCAGGAAAAGGGAAAACAGGAGGACAGGCATGAAGAAGGAGAACCAAGAAAACCAAACCCACTGCCATCGCATTGATTCTGACTCTCGGCAACCTTGTAGGGCGAAGTAGAACTGCTCCATAGGGTTTCCTAGGCTGTAAATGTTTACAGAAGCAGACTGCCAGATCTTTCTCTTGTGGTGTGGCTGCTGAGTTTGAACTGCACCACCAGGGCTCCCTGTGGAGAAGGAGAAGCAGGCGGCAATTAGCGGATTAGCAGGTGGTTGTGTTTTCAAGGTCACACGCTGAAGTGGTGGCAGAGCTGAGACTCAAAGCCAGGATGGGGACGCGCTGTTGTTGGCACTACAGCCCAGCCGGCCCTGCAGATACTGTCACTGAACTTGTCTTGCTACCATGCCCAGCTGGTGCCTGGACGTGAGGCTCTCAGGGACCTTAGGTCTCAGAGAACATTCCTTCCAAATGTACGCAGGGCTGTTTGGTTTCCCTTGGCTGGAGTCTATGCTGCAGTGTTGTGATTCCACAGTCTCTCAAATGGCGCTCAGTGTACACCCCGTTTTTCATGACGTTTCCCACCCCCATTAGACATCTGAACAGTGCTCTACATCAGATTAGAAAACCATTGAAGCAAATCAATTTCCCAGACCCAACTACCTGGCAGTTTCCCTATCACTGAATTTAATTGGATCAGAGTTATGAATTTGATATTGACTTTACCTCACCCTGTATGGGAGGCATAAAAACAGCCGCTGCCCTTTATCTTGAAACATTATCATTTGACAGTCTGCAGCTCCGAAGAAAATGGAAAAATCTCCTCGTGGGCTCATAGGTCCAAACTGCCATTTTGGAACCCTGAATTTTTGATTAATTGCACAGTAATAAATGCACACGTCTGCTTTCTCTGTGGTCCCTGACTCATCTCCTTTCATGTTTACCTAATGAGGCTTTTTATTTCAAGTTTGTCAAAATGTTTTTGTCACCACGTTTCTTACATTGCAATGAGTACTCACACTTCATAAGAATAAAGACTTTAAAAACGATTAAAGAAAAAAAAAACTCATACATATGCATACGTTGAATGTATGTTGACATTGTGCTGGGGTCTTTGCATTCATTCATTCATTCACTCACTCATTTGCCATTCATTCAGGATGTAAATAAGATCTGAGAACTTGCTGTATGACACTCTTCTGGACATCAGGGTCGGGAGGCTTAGTCCCTGCTGTCCTGTAGTGAGACAGGCAGTGAACCCGTACACAAAACGTAACTAAGAATTATGAAAAGCAGTTGCCATAGAGTTGATTCCAACTCATGGCGACCCCACGTGTGTCAGAGTAGAACTGCACACCATAGGGTTTTCAACGGCTGATCTTTTGGAAGCAGATCACCAGGCCTCTCTTCCGAGGCACCTTTGGGTGGACTTGAACCACCAACCTGTCGGTTAGTAGCTGAGCACTTAACCATTTGCACTGCACAGGGCAATCAACATACTTTTAGGCAGTGATCAGTGTTATGAATAAATAAAACAGGAAATGGGATAGACAGGGATTGAGGAGGAGGGGCAACTTGAGGTAAGGTGCTCAGATGCAAAGGGGAGGGTTTTTCCCTTGGTAGTTGGGATTTGAGTTGGGAGAGAAATTTTATGTGTATGTGAGTGGGTGGTGTGTTGAAGTGGACAGGAACATGCTGTAGGTGCCTAGTTCCCATCTGGAGGTTTTTGTAATCCAGGCAATTTCCTTTCCCAGGGCATTTCTCTTCTTTCCCAGGAATTTTCCTCCTTTCCAGTGTTTGCACTGTTCCTTAATATGCAGCAACTCACTGCTGAGCATCTAAAAGAAAAACAAACAAACCCGTTGCCATCGACTTGATTTCTGCTTATAGTGACCCTAAAGGACAGAGTTGTCCCATAGGGTTTCCACAAGTGTAATCCAAGACTGCCAGATCTTTCTCTTGCGGAGTGGCTGGTGCGTTTGAACCACTAACCTTTCGGTTAGCAGGCAAGTGCTTAACCACTGCACCACCAGGGCTCCTTTGCTGAGCATTAACTACTCATACAAGGGGTCATACTGTGCCCTGAGCACTGTACTGGCCACTTTTCCAGATACAATTCATGTGCTGTGTAATCCTCACAAAAGCCATCCCACAGCCATTGACCGATGACCCTCTTCCTCCACCGGGTTGCAATACTCTTCCTGTTTTATATTAAGTTCCCATACTAGAGTCAGTCTCTGGGCAAACTGTTCTGTCGCATCAAACAGTTCACTTTTGTGCCAATACCACACTCTTTTAATTATTTTAGCCATACAGTATAGTTAAACTCCCTTCATGAAATTCTTGGTTCTGAGACTTCTGAGCTTCTACCTCTGCCAGTCGTTCTCTGGGCATCTTCCTCCTGTGCCCCCACCCACATGCTCTTACTCCTCCCCTCCCCTTCCCACGCCTTTGCTCTCCTCGGCCATCTCCTCCAGGCAAATCCAGAGCTGTTGTTTCATTCCAGGGCTCCGAGTCCTCCTTTCTTACAACCCAGGGATAGATCCTTGACTTGGCCTTGCTCACAGTCCCTCCCTCCATCCAAGCCAGGAGATTGAGGGGAGAGAGTGGGAACAAAGGAAGCACCGGGTGCCATGGGCAGCAGGAATCAAGGGCATTTCTCTAATGGCGGCAGTGGTGAGGTTGGGATGTATCTTAGTTATCTAGTGCTGCTATAACAGAAACGTTACAAGTCGATGGCTTAAAAAAAGGAGAAATTTATTCTTTCACAGTTTCGGAGGTAGAAGTCCACATTCAGGGTGCCAGCTCTAGGGGAAGGCTTTCTCTCTCTGCTGGCTCTGGGGGAAGGTCCTTGTCATCAATCTTCTCCTGGTCTAGGAGCTTCTCAGCACAGGGACCTGGGGTCCAAAGGATAAGCTCTGCTCCCAGCACTACTTTCTTGGTAGTAGGAGGTCCCCCTCCTCTCTGCTCACTTTTATATCTCGAAAAAGATTGACTTAAGACACAACCTAATCTTGTAGATTTGAGTCCTGCCTCATTAACATAACTGCCTCTAATCCTGCCTCATTAACATCACAGAGGTAGGATTTACAACACATAGGAAAATCACATCAGACGACAAAATGGTGGGCAATCACACAATACTGGGAATCATGGCCTAGCCAAGTTGACACACATTTTTTAGGGAGTGTGAAACCCTCATTGCCCTCTGTTTACACGGTCTGTTGATGTTAACTGCCATAGAGTTGGCTCCTGACTCATGGTGACCCCATGCGCAACAGGATCCGGACCACTGCGATCCACAGGGTTTTCATTGGCTGATTTCCTCTCAGTCTGGAAGCGCTGCTGACACCTATTCAGCATCACAGCAGCACCCGAGCCTCCGCTGACAGATGGGTAGTAGTTGGGCTTGAGGTGTCTCCCACATGGAAGCTGTGAATTTACTGAACTACCACTGCCCCCATTTACATGCCTAACTGGCCTCACCTTCCTCTACTCTGCCCTTTACTCAGTACTCCTAAGTCACACTGGCATCTTCACCTGTGCACCTGCTAGAAGCCTCTTCTGGATATTTATGTAGTTGCCCCAGCTTGTCATTTAGGTTGCACCTCAAAACGTTGTCACTTCCGCCGTGAGGCCTTCCAGGAGGAGACAACGTAAAGAAGCTCCCCTCAACACTCCTGCACACGTCCTATCTTACTTTCCCCAGAGCACCGTACCGTCACTGGAAATTATGTTCGTCTCTTCCTTACTGTCTTCCCGCTCTCACTAGAACGCAAGCTTTAGGAGAGCAGGGACCTTGCGTCCTCATGTCATTGAACATTGCCCCTCTCAGCAGAAGCGCACTCTGTGGGTTTAGTGACTGAATGAATGAACCTCAACTCATGGAGAGGAAATGACTGACCTAGAGCGCAGTTAGGGGCCCAGGGGAACCCAGGATTCTGAGTCCGTGTGTTCATTTGTCCAGCCCTCCGCCCACCTGAACTACCGAGATGCTGTTCAAGGGCTGCGGGAGGTACGGCCAGCAGTATTCACCTTGAACCAGGGACCAAAAGGACTAGGGAGCCCCGAGCGTTGCTACCAGAGCTGGCAGGTTCATGACGCGCTTCGCCCCCGCCACCCAGGCAACTTGGATTTGACTTTCTAAGAAAAGGAGATGGGACAGGGGGTGACGAGAAAACGTACAGTTGCGGCCACCAAGCGAAAGCAGAGAGGGCCACGACCCCCTGGCCCCATCTCCCTCTTCCTGTCTCCCCTCCACGCCCCTCCCGGGAGAACCCCAACGCCCACGCGAGCCGGGGAGCCCCGCGCGCCGGCCGCAGCACGTTTGGCCAGGCGAGACCCGACTAGCAGGGCGCACAGGGGCGGGGGGCGGTGGGGAGGGCAAAGCGCCGCCGG
>NW_004443958.1:19258462-19293587 GCF_000243295.1 Trichechus manatus latirostris | reverse complement strand
CGGGACCGCTAATCCGGCCGGTGGGTACGCGGCGGCGGCCGGCGACGAGGAGCGGAAAGTGGGGCTGGCGCCCGGCGACGTGGAACAAGTCACCTTGGCGCTCGGGGCCGGCACTGACAAAGACGGGACCCTGCTCCTGGAGGGCGGCGGCCGCGACGAGGGGCTGCGGAGGACTCCCCAGGGCATCGGGCTCCTGGCCAAGACCCCACTGAGCCGCCCTGTCAAGAGGAACAACGCCAAGTACCGGCGCATCCAAACTTTGATCTACGACGCCCTCGAGAGACCGCGGGGCTGGGCGCTGCTCTACCACGCGCTGGTGTGAGTACCCGGCCTCGGGGCGCCCCTCGGCGGCGGCGCGGGGTGGGGCGCGGGGCGCCGGCCGGAGCCGAGGGGCGCTCTCCAGCTGAGCTGGAGACCAGCCTGCCCTCAGTGCGTACTTCTCTGCTGTGTGTTTATGAGTCTGTGAGCCGCTCTCCGGGTGTTGGGGCTTAAAAGAATCGAGCGTGGTGTTCCAGCTAATTTGGAGATGGAGCTGACAGCGTGCGGGCGTGTGCGCATTTGCGGCACCTTCTCGAGGTGTCAGTATGTGGCTTTTCTGATTAATTTAGGAATTGAACAGGATAAACTGGATCCACCCAGGCGTGCTGTATTCTGTTTGGGGTGGGTGCCTCTTCTTGTGCTTGCCACTGAGTTTAGAGAATACATCCTGGAGTTGGGGGCGGGAGTGGTGCACATTGCGCATGGTGGGTGCATGTGCCTGTGTGTGTGTGTGTGTGTGTGTGTGTGTGTGTGTGTTGCTTGCTTGCTTGTGCTGTCTTTCTTAGGGCTTTATCCTGGGTTAGAAAGGAATCTGATGTTGCTCTAATTTATGGCTTGAACTGGCCCAAATGCCTATGTTTGGGTTCCTTTAAGGGAAGTGAATAGGAGTGTGTGTGTGTGTGTGTGTGTGTGTTTGTGTATGTGTGTGTGAGAGAGAGAGAGACAGAATATCTCAGGCTCTAAGCCTAGACTGAAGAATTGAAGCTTAACAGAGCCAGGAGTCGAGGTCCCGGGGTTATTTTGGCTGAACTGTCTCCGTGATCTGGGTTCTGATATCCCCCCAGCCTCAATTGCTGCCCCTTCT
The DNA here is from genome assembly GCF_000243295.1 of Trichechus manatus latirostris. Lineage (NCBI taxonomy): Eukaryota > Metazoa > Chordata > Mammalia > Sirenia > Trichechidae > Trichechus > Trichechus manatus. The sequence goes on along the minus strand of NW_004443958.1, from coordinate 19,292,464 downwards.
CTTGCTTTGCCTAGGCAAAGGCAGTGGGGATGGGATGGAGCCTGGGATGGAGGTTTGCCCTCAAGGTACCCTGCCTCTAGAAGGGACCTCCTTATTAGTCAGGATGCAGATGCATGGCCGGATGGAAGATGGAACTCCGTTCTGCACGTGACTCTCTAGATGGAAAAATCCTCCTGTATTTGGGGAGGGGGAGAGGATGGTGGGTGGTGGCTGCTTGCCCAGGACGGCAGGTCTGGGCTGTCAGCAGTGCACCCACCTCCGGGCTGGCAGGCACCTCCAGCTCTGCCCCTGCCTCCTGGCCAGGTCTCAGCACTCCTGATGGCTGCTTCCAAGGAAGCATTACTAGAGGTTTGGCGAGGAACTGGCCGTGCTCTTGACCCGTCTTGTGCTTTAGCTGGTGGATTTCTCTTTCTGCTGTCCTCTGAATAACCCCTGACTTACGTGGTCTGATGGGTCTCCGGAAGCCTTGGAATTACTTTACCTGCCAGTCTTTCCTGGCTGCAAACGCTTTTCCAGACTTGGCCACAAGGTGGGGGCATCCGCACAGGACCTCAGACTCAGCGACAGGTGTCTGCAGTGAGGTTAACGATGCCTGCAGAGGAGACGGTGCCTCCCTGGAAACTGAGGAGCCTGCGGGCGTGGGAGGCAGCCAGCCAGGAACACGGATTTGGGGCGGTCCAGGCTTTGCGGGGTGTGTGTGTGTGTATTTGTGGGTTTTGATGGGCTCTGGCTGAAGAGAGGTGAGCAGTTGATGCTCTTTCATTTGCTTTCTTCAGGTGCTAAAAGGAATTAAAAATCCATGCATCTCTCTGGGTCTTGCAGTGTGTTTAGTGAAACTGAACTGACACTAATACTGGAATATGTGCTAGTCAAAAAAGGCGCAGCAAATTATTTGCATGCACGCAGACATACGCAGTCTCACATGTCTCTCACATATAACGGTATGCGGTACCTATTGACTGACTTCAGAACCTGGGGTCCCACTGGAGCTTGTGGTCTCCCTCTTGCTCCTCCCCCCACTTTCCCAGCCAGCACCCCAGCCCTGTCTTGCCCAGTCTGGGAGGAGGTAGCCAAGGCCTGTCATTGGCAGCACCTCCCCTTATCCTTCTCTAGAAGGAGGCAGGTTTGAGAATGCCAAGACCCATCGCCTCAGGCTCCCAAAAGGATCGAGGAAAAGTTAAATTTTCGGAAGAAGGAAAAGTCAGACAGTTAGGCGCTTTCATTCATGCAAATGTATTTAATTCATGTACTACTTACCACGATCCTGGGGGGTGGGAATTATCACCTCCACTTTATAGACTGGTGTTGTTGTTAGGTGCCATTGAGTTAGTTCCAGCTCATAGCAACCCTAAGTACAACAGAATGAAACATTACCCGGTCCTGCGCCATCTTCACAATCGTTGTTATATTTGAGCCCATTATTGCAGCCATGTCAGCCCATGTCAACCCATCTTGTTGAGGGTCTTCCTCTTTTTTGCTGACCCTCTATTTTACCAAGCAGGATGTCCTTCTCCAGGGACTAGTCCCTCCTGATAACACATCCAAAGTATGTGAGACGAAGTTCCACCATCCTTGCTTCTAAGGAGCATTCTGGCTGTACTTCTTCCAAGACAACTTTATAGATGAGGATATGAAAACTCTAAGAGGCAAAGTCACATGCCTGAGATCAAAAAGCAAATACATTCTGCAGTTCACGTGAGACCACGGGCCAGCTCCGTTTCTGAGCCCGGATCCCAATTCTGGCCCTCTACCAGTTTTGGGTATCTCACTGGGTGTCCCTGGGCACCCCTGCCCGCATTGGTAACCCAGGACCCTGCCTCTCCTTTCCTAGCTTGCATTTGACAAATGGCTGGAAATGGAGTTTAGAATCAAAGCAGAGGCTGGTCGGGACATGGGGAAGCAGAGTGTTAGGGAGATGTGCGAGGGGCTGAGCTTGTGGTGGTAGGATTGCGTATGCTGGTGATTGGGAGTTCTACAGGAGAATCCAGGTTGGGGGCGGCTTGAGCTCTGGATATTCAAGCATGGTTAGTTAGTGCACACATCCTGTATTCTTCCTCTGGCCTTAGGAGGGAGTCCGGTCAAGTGAGCATAATTGAACCTTTCATTGATGATTCAGGATTTTGCAGGGCATTGAAATTTGTGGTTCGAAGCATCCATTATCCTCTTTTGGGCTGTGGCTAATGGCATATGGGGACCAAGAAATTGGGCTGACCGTGGACTCACAGTTGAGTGCATCCTTTTTTTTTTCAGAGGAACCAGACCCATGAGGTGAGATTTTGTTTTTTTTCTCTGGGTTTCCTAAAGGTAGAATTCATTAAATGTGGAAATCAAAGACCCCCTCACACTGACCCTGCTCCGTGAACCTTAAATACCCATCCTTCCTTTCTCCTGGCCACTCGCCTTCACCTTGATCCAGCTGCAGTGTCACCTCCCCCAGGAAGCCATCCAGGTGAGGTAAGAGTTGGCCCTCCCCTGTAGCTTCTCCACCCATAGGGTTTTGCACATTGCATTGGGTTGATCTGTTCACTTGTCTCCACCAGCCAGCTGTGAGCTGCTTGAGGGCAGGGGCTATGTCTTTCTTCTGCGGGATTCTCAATCCCCAGTAGGCCGTATGGCCCACAGTAGGAGCTCAGTCAGTGTTTGCTGAATGCATGAGTGAAAGAATTCTCTTGGGATTCTGGTTAACCAAGACTTTGTGGTGTACAGCTTTACTGTTAGCATAACAACAACAACCAAATGTAGCCAAAGTCAGCATAGTAGAATTTTAATTATGATAATAGCTCTTGGAAGTCTTAAAGTGAACTATGGGGAAGGGCAACAGAGAGACCATCTCTAAGCCAAGTAAGGTTGATCACTTCTTTGCTTCTTCAGTCTCCTGGCTGTAAAGGATTTTGATGTATGTTGGAAAATGTGCTGGATTTGGAGTTTGCATTTGGACTCTGTCTTAAGTGTTTGGGACTTTGCGTGAGCCACCGACCTGTAAATTGGGGATAATAGCATTGCTCAGTCAAAGGGTGACATCCAGGCTTAAAGGAAATAGTGTATACAAATACAATTAGTCCAACTTCTGGAACTCGGTTTTCTTTAGTTGAATCTGAATTGTTGTTAGTTGCCGTCAAGTTGACCCCGGCTCTTGGTGACCTTATGTATGACAGAACAAAAGCTTGCCTGGTCCTGTGCCATCTTCATGATCATTGGTATGTTTGAATCCACTGTGGCTGTTGTGCCAGCTCATCTCATTGAGGGTTTCCCTTGTTTTCACTGACTCTCCACCAAACATGATGTTCTTTTCTAAACATTAAACTTTCCCAATCATGTGTCCAAAGAAAGGAAGACGAAGTCTTGCCATCCTCACTTCTAAGGAGCATTCTGGTTGTGTTTCTTCTAAGACTAGTTTGTTCATTCTACTCTCAGTGCACGGTATATTCAGTATTCTTTGCCAGGCAAACCAGACACTTTGGCTGTCTTGAGGATGTCCAGGGTCTCCCCCTTCTTGCCTATTTAGTGGAGAGAGACTTTATCTTGGCACCCTTGCTTGATAGGCACATGTATCTAGCTGCCCTGACCACCTCTCCATGGCCAGCTAGGCATGATCAATCACTTTCCTGTCGACAAACCAAGGGGAAATGATCATGAGAATGGCCCACTTCCAAGGTGGCTGGATCCAGAGACCTCTGGCAGGCAAGACCGAGTGGAGAGAGACGAGGACGGAGCAGAAGCTCTGTGGGGTGGAGGGGAGTCGGGGCCTGTCTGGTGGATTCACATGTTGACCAGAGGGTCTGCCATTTCCAAGGGGGAGGAGAGATGCTCCACTCCCACTGAGAACCCTCCGTCAGGCAGAATCTGCATAAGCTTTTGGGTGAGGAAAATTTGTGTTCTAAAGCTGATGTGACCTTGGACTAGTGGCTGAATCTCTGAGCTTCCTCCTCTGAAAAATGGGATGCATAAATTATAGGCTCTTGTGAAGATGCTGTTGTTAGAGTCAGTTCCGACACATAGGACCCTGTGTGCAACAGAACGAAACACTGCCCAGCCCTGCGCCATCCTCACAATCTTTGCTATGCTTGAGCCCATTATTGCAGCCACTGTGTCAATGCATCTCATTGAGGGTCTTCCTCTTTTCTGTAGACCCTCCACTTTACCAAGCATGATGTCTTTCTCCAGGGACTGATCCCTCCTGATAACATGTCCAAAGTATGTGAGACGAAGTCTTGCCATCTTTGCTTCCAAGGAGCATTCTGGCTGCACCTCTTCCAAGACCAATTTGATCATTCTTCTGGCAGTCCATAGTATATTCAATATTCTTTACCAACACCGTAATTCATAGGTGTCAGTTCTTCTTTTTCGGTCTTCCTTATTCATTGTCTAGCTTTCACATGCATATAAGGCAATTGAAAATACCATGGCTTAGGTCAGGCACACCTTAGTCCTCAAAGTGACGTCCTTGCTTTTCAACACTTTAAACATTTGCCCAACACAATACATTGCCTGATTTCTTGACTGCTGCTTCCATGGGCGTTGATTGTGGATCCAAGTAAAATGAAATCCTTGACAACTTCAGTCTTTTCTCCGTTTATCATGATGTTGCTTATTGGTCCAGTTCTGAGGATTTTTGTTTTCTTTATGTTGAGGTGCAATCCATACTGAAGCCTGTAGTCTTTGGTCTTCATCAGTAAGTGCTTCAAGTCCTCTTCACTTTCAGCAAACAAGGTTGTGTCACCTGCATATCACAGGTGGTTAATGCATCTTCCTCCAGTCCTGATGCCACGTTCGTGTTCATTTAGTTCAGATTCGTGGATTATTTGCTCAGCATACAGACTGAATAAGTGTGGTGAAAGGATGCAACCCTGACGCGCACCTTTCCTAACTTTACTGGTGAAAGTAAGAGTACCTTACTGGGCACTCGTGAAGAAATGCCCAATAAAAGGTAGGTGTTTGTGTTGCTGTTCATGATATTCAATCAACAAATATTTCTTGAGTGCTTTCTCTGTATCAGGCACTCTTCTATACATTAGAGATGTAGCAGGAAACAAACCAAAATAATTGGAACACACACTGTAATGATAATAGTGTTAGTATTAACAAAAATATCAGTTTGGTCACCTGGTTAGCCTTCGGCCAGGTTAAAGGCAATCAGCCTTTCAGCCAGTCCTTGACTCAGTAATGCATCAGTGAAGGGACATCATTTTTCTTTTCTACCTCATGTTAGCTTCAGCTCTCTCAGGTATTCCATTTCCCTGGCTCTTGTGTTTATTTTTGCCCATTCTCTTCCTTTTCTGCCCTCATGTATCTTTCCTACTCATCTCCCACTCAACGTTGGTCTTCATAGCTGTTCTCAGTCCATCCAGTATCTTTCCATCCCACTCACTTCCCTCTTTGCGTTTCCTGCCTCACTTTTATCAGTTCCCTTCTCGTTACTGAGCACCGAAGAATTTGAGAAGTTGTCATGCTGTATTCAGCAGTAAGAGTATGGGCTTGAGAGTCAGGCTGACCTGGGTTGAATCCACCTCTGCTGCTTACTCGCTGTGTGACCTGGAGCCAGCTACTCAACCTTCCTGACTGTCGGTTTCTTTATCTCTGACATGGAGACGATAATGCCTGCTCACGAGGTTGTCGTGAAATTCAGTTGAGGTAATGGAGATAAAACACCTAGACGTGGCATTGTAGACACTCTGTAAATATTGTCCTCCTGCCCCCTTTTCTTCCTCTCCGGATCACATTTTATCTGCCCTCTTGCACTCATTATGAAACCCATGCCCATCTCCCTTTCTAACAGTCTCATTCTATTTTTTCTGCTTGTTTTCTGAACTCCCTGCCTTCCCCCCCGATCTCTGCTTGATGATGTTTTCAAACCACTCAAGTAGAATACCCATTGCCACTGAGTTGATTCTGATCCATAGCGACCCTACAGGACGGAGTAGAACTGCCCCCATAGGGTTTCCAAGGCTGTAATCTTTACGGAAGCAGACTGACCCGTCTTTCTCCCGTAGAGCGGCTGGTGGGTTCAAACTGCCGACCTTTTGGTTAGCAGCCCGATCGCTTAACCACTGCGCCACCTGGGGCCCCTCAGGTAGAATAAAGAAGCCAAGTAAGGGTTTGACAACAACCACACCATGGTATCAGGTCATTAGGCAGTAGAGAGGCTGTTTGCTGGGAGGGACTGTGGCCACACGCGCCCAGTAGTTCTCAGTCTAGGAAATGGCTGACACCAAGTGGCCATCAGTGCTGGAGGGAGGGTGCCCAAGTCTCGCAGCCAGGTAAGTGGCAGAGCGAGATCACACACGTGGTCTTGTGTCCCCTGGTGTGGTGCTGTCTTCTCCCTGTCCCAGCTGTCCTCAGCAGAAGACTGTTCAGGAAGGAGGGTAAGAGAGAAGGCCTGAAACTCTACCTTCCTGGGCGCAATGCTTTCTAGCTGCTTTTCTGACAGGCCCTGGGGTCTGGAGACCACACATTGAGTAACCAGGCTTCTCAAACTTGGATATGCATGTGATTCACCAGGGGATCTTGTGAAAATGCAGATTTGAATTCAGTATCTCTGCCTTGAGGCCCCAGATTCAGCATTTCTAACCAGCAGCCCAGAGATGCCAGCGCTGCTGGCTTACTGACCACAGTCTGAGTAGCCAGGCTGTAGGCCATAGCGTCAGCTAGGCAGTCAGGGAGAAGTGAGGGATTCATCCATTGCCAGTCGGTCACTATACAGATATCCAGTATGTACTGACTGTGCAGTTTAGTGCACAAAGGTCCTTCATTTCAAAGCCACCCTTGCCAAATCCCCAGGAAGTAGCAAGCATTGTGCCAGGCTATTGAGGGGATGAAAGCCATAGTTCTTCCACTTTGGGGAGACAGACTTGAAACAACTAAATTTAAATAGAGTCTAACGAGCACAAAGAGCCCTGCTGGTGGACATGGTCAAGTGCTTGGCTGCTAACTGAAAGGTTGGCAATTTGAACCCACCCAGCAGCTCCAGAGGAGATAGACCTGGTGATCTGCTTCCATAAAGATTACAGCCAAGAAAACCATATGGGGCAGTTCTACTCTGTCACATGGGGTTGTATGAGTCAAAATCTACTCAACGGCACCCAACAACAACAGCAAGGGTAGTAATAGAATGCAAATAAGCATGGAAAGAGTGGAGAAAAAGAAAGCCATCATTAGCCCAGTGGTGCTACAGCAAGGAAGACTTCTCCAAGGAGGTTTAAGCAATGAGACATTAGATGAACAGGTCAAAGGCATCTACTGTTTATCCAGTAGGTGACTGGTCTCCCTCTCCTACTTGGAGAATTCCATGCTGTTGTTAGCTGCCATACAGGAGATCTCCTGCTCATGGCGACCCCATGCATAGTAGAAGAAGCACCGCTCAGTCCTGCACCATCCGCATGCTAAATCCAATTAAATGGAACACTCAGTTATTATTCTTGCAGTATTTTGAAGCTTTCCCTTTCAAGTTTGTATTCATTTTTAAAAATTTCATAAATTTTTACAAGTTTCATAAACCAAGCGTGATCTTTTGGTATTTTCCAGAGGATCAAGGTTTTACTCACTTTCTCTTTTTTGTCTGAGTGTTGACGTTTTGAGAGAATGGAAACAAGAATTGTTACATCTTTTATCAACTGGGACAGTGTCAAGAGACGCAAGGGGAGGAGGGGTTTCAAATGTGGCCTGGATAAATACCCTTTCAGTCACTGGGCTATGCGGTTGTGGTTTTGGGTGACTCAAGCTAGCTATTGATTTGTCAAAAGTGCATTGAATGACATATCAGGAGAGCTGGTTTAGGGTCTTAATCCTGTCATTAGCTGTGTGACTTGGGTATCTCACTTCTACAGCCTCCATCTACAAAATGAGGATCCCAATACCCACTGCATAGGATTGGTGCAAGAATCCCATGAGTTGGTATGTGAAGGGGTGCTTGAAAATTGCAGAGAGCTCTGCATTTTGAGGTAGCATTTTTCCTAAATCTATAGAAGCATCAAATAGGTCCTACAGTTAATAAATATTTTGGAGTTTAAGCATTTTCCACACACAACTTTGCTACCTTTCCTGTGAGGTGTTGCCTCACCTGAGCCTCACTGCATATTTATTGGGAACCCATTAACAGTATAACTCAGTACCTGTGTCTATGAGTAGGTCATCTTCCCTTTTGTGATCACCTTTTGGGAGAGGTAAGGGAAAAAGGGTTGGAGGTAACAAGATTGAAGTCAACACAAGGTTTTCTGGCCACCTCTGGTTTTGCAGCTGTGGTACAATGCAAACCAAATTCCACCCTAATTGTAGCCTTGTTGGGTGGGACTTTTCATTCTGTCACAGAATGGATAGAGGAGTTTGTTTGAAATGTTTTCTTTAGAGAACAAATCAGGTTATAACTCAGGAAGAAAATTGCTTCTTACATATAGTTGATGAATGAATAGAAGAATAAATCCTTATGCAGCTGACTCATGGAGCCTCCATACGTGGGCTCCAGTTGACTTCCTCCCAATGTGGGCTTCTCTACCTGCTGAATGCCTCAGGGCTGGGATCCTCTCTTCTTCCCCATCCACTTCACCACCAAGAGCCATGAAAACTATCTAGGCTCGTTAAGAGCATAACCATTGAGTTGGGGCATATAAAACCAGCAACTCAATAATAACCATTGTTATAGATCGTTGTTGTTATTAGGTGCCATCGAGTTGATTCCAACTCATAGCGACCCTATGTACAACAGAATGAAACACTGCCCGGTCCTGCACTATTCTCAGAGTGTTTGTGTTATGCTTGAGCCCATTGTTGCAGTCACTGTATCAGTCCATCTCATTGAGGGTCTTCCTCTTTTTCGCTGACCTTCTGCTTTACCAAGCATGATGTCCTTCTCCAGGGACCGGTCCCTCCTGATAACATGTCCAAAGTACATGAGGCGAAGTCTCGCCATTGTCACTTCTAGGAAGCATTCTGGCTATACTTCTTCCAAGACAGATTTGTTTGTTCTTCTGGCAGTCCATGGTATATTCAGTATTCTGTGCCAACACCATGATTCAAAGGCATCAGTTTTTCTTTGGTCTTCCTTATTTATTGTCCAGCTTTCACATGCATATGAAGTGATTGAAAATACCATGGGCTTGGGTCAGGCACACCTTCGTTTTCAAGGTGACATCTTTGCTTTTCAACACTTTAAAGGGATCTTTTGCAGAAGAGTTGCCCAATGCAGTATGTCATTTGTTATAGATAGCTGGATGGATGGATGGATGGATAGACAGATGATAGGTAGGTAGGTGGATAGGTAACTGTTGTGTAGTTCACTCTGACTCATGATGACCTCATGTACAACAGAAATGGAACACTGCCTGGTGCTGTGTCATCCTCACCGTCACTGGCACATTGGAGTCCGTTGTTGTGGCTGTTGTGCCAGTCTATCTCACTGAGGGTCTCCCTCGCCCTGCTTGGTCCTCTATTTCATCAAACATGATGTCCTGCTCTAGTGATTGATCCCCCCTGATAATGTGTCCAAAGTCAGCGAGTTGGACAGTATTCTATTCCATGAGGTTTTCATTGGCAAATTTTCAGAAGTAGATTGTCAGACCTTTCTTTCTAGTCTGTCTTAGTCTGGAAGCTCCACTAAACCCTGTCCACCATGGGTGGCTTTGCTGGTATTTGAAATACCATAGTTTCCAGCATGACAGCAACATGCAAGCAACCATAATACAACAAACGGACAGATGGGTGGTAGAAGCAATGTTATAACCGACGTGTAGTGTCACCTCTGGGGTAACACCCTCGTCTGCTCCACATCAGGGTAACCTGCTTTGTATGTGTTAGTAACCATAACCATTACATCAGTTCCCTTTAAACAAATCACCAGACCTGGCTTTCCCAAGCCAGTGCCCTACCTGAGTAGCAAGCTAGCTTCTGGTTGAGCTTCTCCACCATTGATTACCCTATGGATGGTTTGTAAGCTTGTTTTGCAATTTAAGTCCATTTCTACCTTTGTTGACCTCTTCTTGGGGCAACGGGTGAAATCTCATACAGTAAGACTTGACAATACTGAACTGGCGGATAATGTTCCTCCAGCCCCGGCTGTCGCTCCTAATGGAAAATCACTCAGTGCTATCAAACTATTTATCTCCTGACTGCTGCCATTTCCTAAAATTCCAGCTGGACATGGATCAGTTATGGTATGCTTCTTCCCCCACCTGGTGATGTCAGTCCGAAAAATGAAGCCAGCAGGACTTAATAATCAGCAGATCTAATCAAACTAATCAGCAGACAGTTACTTAACAATAGTGTATGGGATTTATGGGCTGGCGTTGAGGGAGGCACTTGACAAGTAATGAAAATCAGAGGGCTTCAGAGCGTGAAGGTGTCCTTAGATGACAGTGGTTCCATCCTTCTCACTGTAGAGAAGAGGAAACTGAGGCCCAGGGCAGTTAGAACTTGCCACAGGTTGCACTGCTGACAAGGAAGGGCTTTCACCCAGGTCGTCTTCTTCCAAGGGCGGCCTCCATTCAGTGCAGCTGCTCCCCCTGGTGGTCCCCCAATAGCTGTGCATCAGCAGAATAGTCTTACCTGAGCATCTTTCCGGTGGGTTTGCAGCTATTTTAGGATCTGAATCAAATCCCAACCAAAGTGTAGTTTTACTCGGTGGAATCTTCCACTTTATCTCAGAAGGGCTAGCAGTGGTTGTTTGGAATGTTTCCTTTTGAGGGCAAGATGGGTTATTGCTCAGGGAAACATTTTCTTCTTGAGTCTTACAAGTTAATGAATGAACAGAAGAAAGGTAAAAATAGGTAGAGGCTGAGTGGTAGGGCATCCATACTCAGGCTGAACTTGACCTCTTATTGAAGAGGGTTTCCCTTCCTGCTAAAATTCTCAGTGCCAAGACCCCCTTTTCCCTACCCTTTCCCCTAATCCAGTTGTTATGGATTGAATTGTATCCCCAAAAAATGTGTATCAACTTGGCTAGGCCGTGATTCCCAATACTGTGTGGTTGTCCACCATTTTGTGATCTGATGTGATTATCCTATGTGTTGTAAATCCTACCTCTATAATGTTAATGAGGCAGGATTAGAGTTATGTTAATGAAGCACGACTTGATCTACAAGATTAGGTTGTATCTGAGTAAATCTCTTTTGAGATATGAAAGAGAGAAGTGAGCAGAGAGGAGGGGGACCTCATATCACCACAAAAGAGGAGCTGGGAGTGGAGCATGTCCTTTGGACCTGGTGTCCCTGCACTGAGAAGCTCCAAGACCCTGGTGAAGATTGATGACAAGGACCTTCCCCCAGAGCTGACAGAGAGAGAAAGCCTTCCCGTGGAGCTGGCACCGTGAATTCGGGCTTTTAGGCTCCTAGACTGTGAGAGAATAAATTTCTCTTTGTTAAAGCCATCCGCTTGTGGTATTTCTGTTGTAGCAATACCAGATAACTAAGACACCAGTCCTCGACCAAGAGACCAATAAGATAGTCTCTGATCTCCATTGAGTTCAACATCCAGTTGGAGCACAGAGCCATCATATTAATGATAACAAATGTTTTTATCCACTTGGGTGGTTGATAATGCCACCTCTGGGGTAGTACCACCATCTGTTCAATTCATGGCAACCTGATTTATTTTCATTAATAACAGAGACTGACGTTTATGGTGTTATTTCTCTGTGCCATGTTGGGCTACGCACTCGAGGTGGTTTTCCTAAAGTGTGGCTGGGAGCTCAGGAGACACTGACTCAGCCATCATGCCGCCATGTTACTTCTAACAGCCTCAGTTTCCTCATCTGATAACCACAAAAAACAAAAAAACCAGTTGCTGTCAAGTCGATTTCTACTCATGGTGACCCCTCATGTTACAGAGTAGAACTGTGCTGCATGGGGTTTTCAATGGCTGTGACCTTTCAGAAGTAGATCACCAGGACTTTCTTCTGAGGTACTTCCGAGGCATTTCTGGCTGACAAATCATCAGCCTTTCTGTTCGTAGCCAAGTGCTTAACTGTTTGCACCACCCAGGTGACCTCTCATGATAAATGGATGTGACATTCCCAGCCTTCCAGGTTGTAGAAAGGATTAAATGAGGGAATTCATGAAATGGGCTCTGTCAGAGTGGGACCATTGTGTCGTAGTTTGAGTCCCCCAGAAGCTGCCACTGAGACAAGGAGTTCAGTGTGATTGGTTAGTTTACTACAGGGCTGCTCAATCTTGTTTTCACTATCTCTGCTCTTAGCAGTCTTCCTGGAGCCCTGGTGGTGCAGTGCTTAAGCGCCTGGCTGCTCACCAATAGGTTGGTGGTTCAAACCCACCCAGTGGCTCCACGGAAGAGAAGACCTGACTATCTGCCCCTGTAAAGTTTCCAGCCTAGGAAACCCTATGGGGCAGTTCTGCTCTGTCACATGGGATTGCTGTGAGTCAGAATCGACCTGACGGCTCCTGACAACAAGCCATCTTTCTAGAAGACCCTTTTTTTCTTATTGCCCCTACCCCATGAAATTTTAATACCACAGGTGTCCTGTGTCTCTCTGCATACTGTGTGCATATCTATGCTTGATATGTAAAGAGAGTAAGAGCTCCCTTTTCCACCTCCAAGAACCCCTTGCGCTCCTGTTGAGAATGCAAGAGTCAGGAGGTGATTCCAAGAAAATTGGGGAAATAAGAAAAATTGGGGCAAGTGCGGGAAATAAGACACGAAAGAGAAAGTAGGCTGTAAAGATGCCTTATCAAGCAGGTTACTGTGGGGGGCAGTTGAGCCTCCATCCTCCTGGGCAACCTCAGGACATGGTGTAAAACATCCCAGAGTTACCCTAGACTCACATCACCCCAGCTAAGAGCTGCTCTTGGGGGTATGGCCTCTAGAGAAATCCCTTAAACAAAAATACGTGGTGTTTGCAAAAGGCAGTGGGTTTCAGAAGGTCACCTGGGACAGTGAGGCTGAGGCTCTTTGGGAGGGCCAGCCACAGCCTCCGCTCTGCCCTGTCTGGTTCTTAGTGAGGAAAATATTGTGTCTGAAGGTGCTCAGATTTCTCTGTGTTTTCTCAGTGGTTTTTAAGTAAATGTCATCTTGTGGCCCAAGGGTGATGATAGTTCTGTCGTGTTTTTATCCCCTCATTATGCTTTCATTTAGGGCAGTCACAAACACGTGGCTTCAATACCTGGTATCTAATGATAGCTCACCCTTTTGAGCTCTTACTACATGTCAAGTTCTTCGAGTCCTCAAAAGCACCATGAAGCCTGGCCACAGCCTGCCTTATCCACTCGGGTGAGGAACTGTCTGCTTGTTGAAATGATGGAGTGTTCACATATTTGTAATTCTCACCAGATAAAACAGAGGGGTTGTTTTAAATAAGCATTAAGAACCTCGGTCCTGCTGACATGACAGTTTTGGGTGGCTTTTGAGATACTTTCAGAGGAAGAAGAGTTTTACTAATTTATAACATGAGAAACATTAGCATTATTCAAAACAAGATTAAAATAGATATTCCGATTGCACTTACAAACTCGTTGAGACGGCAGGATCTTGGCGTGAACTCTGGTTCTGCAGCTTCCGCCCTCTGCCTGCATCCTGGTTCCCTGTGGAAGTCACTGACATTCACCCTTGAGACTCTGGGCCACTGAAAGCAACGTCGAGCTTTCTTCTGGAAGTCTCTTTTTGGGCCATGATTCTACTCCCTTATTTGCCTGGGAAGAAATTTCCTGGAAAAATCTTAATCCTTTAGTTTTGATGTACCAGTTACCGTCGAGTTAACGCTGATTCATGGCAACCCCATGTGTGTCAGAGGACTACTGTGCTCCATAGGTTTTTCAGTGGCTGATTTTTCAGAAGTAGATTGCCAGGCCTTTCTTCTGAGGTACCTCTGGGTGGACTCGACCTCCAACCTTATGGTTAGCAGCTGAGCACATTAACCATTTGCACCACTCAGGGGCTCCAGGTTTGATCTATTATTGTTGTTAGGTGTCATCCAGTGGGTTCTGACTCCTAGTGACCCTACGTGCAACAGAACAAAACACTGCCCAGCCTTGTGCCATCCTCACAATTGTTGTTATGCTTGAGCCCATTATTGCAGCCACTGTGTCAATCCATCTTGTTGAGAGTCTTCCTCTTTTTCGCCAACCCTATACTTTACCAAGCAGGATGTCTTTTTTCAGGGACTGGTCCCTCCTGATAACATGTCCAAAGTATATAAAATGAAGTCTTAGCATCCTCGCTTCCAAGGAGCATTCTGGCTATACTTCTTCCAAGACAGATTTGTTCGTCTTTGATATATGTGCCCCCAAATATCTGCTGATCAAACTCAAGTTATGCTAAGTGATCATTCAGGAGACATTGACTGCAAGACTAGTAGAGGCTAGGCCTTAAGCTAGGCATGCAAGATACAGGGGTAAATAAATCAGTTCCTGCCCTTGAGCAGCTCACGGTAGACAGGTAAAGAAATAATTGACTAGTGATGTGATGCTCACCTTAATCCATGCACATACTGAGTCTACTTGAACCTCCAGTGACATTGTTAACACTGTTTAAATGGGTCTGGAAAGTAGATTTCATCCTTTCTGTAGGGTTGAAAACCATTTCTTCCTTCATTTTCTAAGGTGCAGCCGGGGCCATGACTGTGTTGCACATTTAGAACTCAAAGGTCTGATTTAGTGTCCACCACAGGAAAGGGAGAAGTAGGCTCATAAAACCTAGAGTTGGGTGAACCTTGAATTGAGCCATTTAAAACTATCAAGGGATTGTTTTCTAGCTTTAATTTCATACGTGCAAGCATCCATTCTAAGCGTGAGCAGAGCTGATGCAACATGTGGCCCTCTGGCCGTGTACTCAGCCTTGTTGGATACGCGGACGCAGTGCCAGCACCCAACGACTGTGCACATTAAGTGGCAGAAGCAGACGTGGGTATCGACAAGACCTTGTTTTGAATCCTGGCTGTACCATTTTCTCACCTGAACCTGTTTCCTCATCTGTAGACTGGAGCATGCTTATCCAGATGTTTGCTGTATGGATTAAATGAGATGACTGTAAAATCCAAAGCCTGGTGTGGCTCCTGTTGGGTATCTGATAAAGGGCTGTTCCCTCCTTATTCTTTCCCAGTCCTGCTAAGATAAGAATGATGTCAGTGAATAAAAATTAATTTTGAAGTCAATATAACTTCTACCCTAAAGTTATGCTCCTAAAGGTGAAGTTCTGTTGGAATGTGCCAGTTCTGCTGTATTATTATAGTAAGGGAAGGAATTTACATTGAAAGCAGAGAACAGTTATGTAAAAGAAAGAGTTCTGCCTGAACCAAGTTTCTTAAGGAAGGAGAGATTCCAAAAAAAACCCACTTGCCTAGACCACATGCTCTCCAGAGAGAGAGGAGGGATAGGGGAAGAGTGAGTAGGGAGAGGAAGGACATTTTTTCAATTTTAAAATAACAACAACAACAGTAATACTAGTAATTATTCCTTCTGTCCTTTATTGAGGAGCCCTGGTGGCACCGTGGTTTAAGCATTTGGCTGCTAACCGCAAGATTGCCAGTTTGAATCTCCACGGGAATAAGATATGGCAGTCTGCTTCTGTAAAGATTACAGCCTTGGAAACCCTATGAGGGCAGTTCTGCTCTGTCCTCTAGAGTCGCTGTGAGTTGGAATCGTCCCGATGGCAGTGGGTTTGTTTTATGCTTTATTGACTTACTCTGTCCAGAATACTAGGCTAATCGTTAAAAACATGCTTGCATTTGATTCTGGTGACAATGCTATTGGATGTGGATAATTGGCCCCTGTTCTATCTATAGGAAAACTGAGGCTGAGAAAAATTACCCGACTTTCTCAGAGTTTTATAGGGCAGGGCTGGGACTTGTCCTCAGATACTGTACATGGCAGCTGTGGCATAGTCAGCATTTCTGAGTTCATTTGCTAGCACTGCTGCTCATGAGCTGGATGATTTTTTAGTTTTTTTCTTTTTTTAATTGCAATATAATTCACATGCCATAAAATTTACCATTTTAAGGTGTACATTTCAGTGGTTTGTAGTGTATTTGCAAGGTTATGAAATAGCTAGTTGGTTTTTACAGGTTACGCTTACTCGTATTTGTCAAGACAAAAGTGAAGCTTTTAATGACTATCATTTGGATCCTCTGTGTTCTCATTTGCAAAAGAGTAGTTGTTACATTTGGTGGGTGAAAGACATTGTTAAGAGAATAAAAAGACAAGCCACAGACTGGGAAGAAATATTTGCAAAACACATGTCTGATAAACGACTTGTGTCCAAAATATACAAAGAACTCTTAAAATTCAACAATAAGAAAATGAATGACCCAGTTAAAAAATGGACGAAAGATCTGAACAGACATAGCACCAAAATATATGGACAGATGGCAAATAAGCATATGAAAAGATGTTCAACATCATTTGCCGTTCCAAACCCAACCCAACCCAACCCATTGCTGTCGAGTCGATTCCAACTCATAGCAACCCTATAACACAGGAGAATTGCCCCATAGGGTTTCCGAGGAACGGCTGGTGGATTCGAACTGCTGACCTTTTGGTTAGCAGCCTGAACTCTTAACCACTGTGACGCTAGGGCTCCCCATTTGCCATCAGGGAATTATAAATTAAAGCAAGAATGAGAGATTACTGCCTATTAGAATGGTTAAAATCGAAAAAGCTGGCAATATCAAATGCTGGTGAAGATGTAGAGCAACTGGAACTTTCATTTATTGCTGGTGGGAATGCAAAATGGCTTAGCCTCTTTGGAAGATAATTTGGCAGTCTCTTAAAAAGCTAAAGGTAGTCTTTCCATACAGTGTAGCAATTGTGCTTCAGGTATTTATACATCTCCCTTGAGAACGCACGTCCACATAAAAACCTGCATGTGGATGTTTACAGCTGCTTTATTCATCATCACCCAAAACTGGAAGGAACCAAGGTGTCCTTCACAAGGAGAATGAATAAGCAAACTGCTGTGTATCCATACAATGGAATATTATTCAGCAAAAAGAAGAAATGAGCATCAAGCCACGGAAAGGCATGGATGTACCCTAAACGAATATTGCCAAGTAGAAGAAGTCAGTCAGAAAAAGGGCACATACTGTATAATCCCAACGGTATGACAATATGGAAGAGGCAAAACTATAAAGAGTTAAAAGATCAGTGGTTTCCGGGGGTTCAGGCGGAGGGGGAGAGGGTTGAATAGGTGAAGCACAGGGGATATTTCAGGGTGGTAAACTCTTCTGTGGATTGACACAGTGGTCGCAACAGTGGGCTCAAGCATAACAACGACTGTGAGGAAGGCACAGGACCGGGCAGTGTTTCGTTCTGTTGTATATAGGGTCGCTATGAGTCGGAACCGACTGGATGGCACCTAACAACAACAAACTATTTTGTATGATATTGTTATGGTACATACATGACCTTATGCATTGGTCAAAACCCATAAAACTTTACAGCAAAGAGTGAATCTTAATGTCTGCAAAAAAAAAAAAAAAAAGTTATTTGGGAAGGTGGAAGCTCGCAAGATTGAATGCAGACCGTGACAGAAGAATGTAACTGTATTACAGATGTGTGCGCCAACCTCGTTGAAGAAGATGGGGAGAAAGGTGCTGGCCTGAGTAACTTTGGAAGTGAGTGGAGCCTGTAAAAGTACAGGCAAAAAGAACTGTGCATAAGAATTGTACTCTGGTTGATAACATTGTCTCAATAATTCAGATACTGCTATCCATGTGTACTGGAATTGAACAATTAAGTGAATTGATGGCAGATGAGGGAAGCCAGGTTTTTAACTCTTGAAGTGGAAGTTTACAGATAAGCAAAAGGAAGAGGCTAGAATGATCCATGTAGTAATGGACTGGAGTTGGAGGCATCAGTATGAACTCATATTTAGCTTAATATAGATACAGATGACTACATAAATATTTATGAATATAATTATTTATAGATATGGGGATATCATGGGTTAGTATGTACAAATCTCTCTCCTTGTTCTGTCAGCTGAGAAGACCAAGAAGCAATGACACCCCAGTAGCATGAGGACAGCTAGCACCCACATCTTCATTTCTAATACTGTTCTCCAATTAAACAGAAGACAAAAACAGGGCTCCTTGAGGAAATGGCTGATTCTAGGACAGGGGCAGGAAATACACAAGATGATCTGGAGCATCTTGATCCAGGTCTGGAAGCACGGGATGGTGTCAGGGCCAGGGTTAGGGCTGATGGTAGAGGGAATAACTTTGGCAAAGCCTAAGAGTTGAACCAATGCAGCAGGCAAGTAAGGTCTGATGAGTCCCCCGTGGCTGCAGCTTGGGGCTCTTTGGGTAGGGGTGGGGTGGGTAGAGTAGCTGGGTGTTGAAAGGATGAAATAGGAGATGTAGCTGGATGAGTGGAGTCCCTGGGTGATGCAAATGTTTTGAGTCCACCCAGAGGTGCCTCAGAAGAAAAGCCTGGCAATCTACTTCTGAGAAATCAGCCCTTGAAAACCCTGTGGAGCACTGACACACATGGGGTCTACTCTGACACACACGGGGTCACCAGGAGTCAGAATCTATTTTTTGCAACTGTTCGTTGATTGGAGGGATTAGACCTTTCTTAACTGTGGAATTACTGTGTGACCTTGGGTGAGAAACTCCATCTCTCTGTACCTTTCTTTCCTCCCAGAAACATTAGGTTGTTGGATACTTCTTAGGATTTCTCAGTCGAGAAAAAATAAAACAAAACCCGTTGCTGTCAAGTTGATTCTGACTCATAGCGACCCTACAGGACAGAGTAGAACTGCCCCATAGAGTTTCTAAGGAGCGGCTGGTGGATTCACACTGCCGACCTTTTGGTTAGCAGCTGAGCTCTTAACCACTGTGCCACCAGGGCTCCCTCAGTGGAAGCTACTAGCACGATGGAGGGGACAATTCCCCATTAAGCAGGAGTGTCACCACTTAGGATGGTCAGCACGTCGGCCCCAGCCCACAGCACACCAGTAGAGTTCCCAGTTGTGATAAATCGAACCACCCCCAGGCTTTTTCAAAGGTTCGGATGGGGAAAGTAGCATCCTCGGTTGAGGGAATCTGTAAGTCGCCTCCTTGCTCCAAAGGCTGTGACTCGGTGGTTGATGCCTCTGGCCTGATATTCCCAACATTCACACTGTCAGCGATGAGCTGAAGTGAAAATGGGTGTGTGGGAGGCTGGAGGATTTATCGCCCTCGCTAGGTCAGTGTGCAGTACACAGTGGTGGTTTATGGCTTCAGGAAAGTCTAAACTGCCTTTTGAACTGTTTGCCTCAGATAAAACAGCACCTACTACATCATTTTTAAAATGGGGGGAAATCAAAGTTGTACAAACACAAGCCACACGCACACACCCTTCAATCCCCAAGCCCCAGTGTTTGGAATATTAATTAGTGTCACTGTGTGAAGCAAATTAAGCTGGGGACCTTGTTGCTTCCATCTGGAAAAAAAGTAGCTCTGGGAAATGCTGGTGTCGGAACGGAAGAACCAGGACATCGCCAGGATGCAGACCCTCCCCACACTGCAGCACTCTCCGGCCCAGGGGCCTGGGTGTTTTGTTGTGATAAGGGGCTGGATGGAAACGTGGCTCATGTCTCAGATTAGAAAGATGTGTTGGAGCAGAGACTCTGGAGCTGGGTTGTGTGGGTTTGCATCCCAGCTGTGAGACCTCAGGCAAGTTACCGACTCCTCTGGTCCTCTGTTTCCTCCTTTGTAGAATGGGGTTATGAATAGTGTCCCCCTGAAAGGCTGACTGTGAGGATTGCATGAGTTAGAGAGGTGAAACATGTAGAACAGGACGGGTGCGGGAGGGACGTGTAAGTGTCTGCTGTGATGATGATGATGATGACAGGTGGCATCTTCTAGAACTCCAGTTGTGAGCACAGCCGGGGGCGCTCCTAAACGCCACTAAAGAAATGCAAATCAGAGCACGAGGGAGCCGTAGTCAGCCACCCCCTAGGAAAAGCACAGGCTTCATTTCCCGTAGTAATGCTTTCACCACGTCTCAGCCTCCTCTCGGGGTTTCTCTGGCATGTCACCCCCTTCCATCTGCCACGCCACAGCAGGTGGGGAGTAGGAGTATTGGCACCCGGGTGGCCACTTACCACCTGGCCAGCTTTGGGCACTTCCTTCATCCCCCTGGCTCTCCATTTCTTCATCTGCAAAATGGTGAAATGCATGTTTGCTTCTTACAGGATGTCGAGAGAATAAAATGAGTCAACTTGTGTAAAGGGGTTAGAACAGTGCCGACGTATAAGAAGCATCATACAAATGAAGCTGCTGTTACTAGTATAACACTCCAGGCATGTTATACCTGATTTTAATATTCGCTATGACCCAGTGAGGAAACCCTGGTGGGGTAGTGGTTAAGAGTCCACCTGCTAACCAAAAGGTTGGCAGTTCAAATCCACCAGGCGCTCCTTGGAAACCCTATGGGGCAGTTCTACTCTGCCCCATAGGGTCACTGTGAGTCAGAATTGACTCAACAGCCACAGGTTTATGACCCAGTGAATGAGCCCTGGTGGCACAATGGTCACGCGCTTGGTGCTAACTGAAAGGTTGGCGGTCAAGCCCACCTAGTGGCTTCGTGGGAAAAAGACCTGGCGATCTGCTCCCGTAAAGATCAGAGCCTAGAAAACCCTATGGGGCAGCTCTACTCTGTCACATGGGGTGGCTATGAGTCGCAACAGGCTTGACGGCACCTAACAACAACAACAACATGACCCAATAGGAGTCCCCGAGTGGTGCAAATGGTTAACATGCTAGGTTGCTTACCGAAAAGTCGAAGAGCCGAGTCCACCCAGAGGTGCCTTGGAAGAAAGGTCTGGCAATCGAATTCTAAAAAATCAGCCACTGAAAACCCAATGGATCACAATTCTACTCTGACATACATGGAGTTGCTGTGGGTCAGAATTGACTCAACGGCAACTGGTAGCTAGTAGCTGTGACCCAGTGTGGACATGAGGAAATGACAGGCTCAGAGAGGTCAGGTGATGTGTCCACACAGCAGGCTGGCTGTGGAACTGGGGCCAGAAGCCAGATGGGCCTGAGTACAAGATTCAAGCCCGAGCTTCCTCTCCCATTCTCTCTCCCTGAGCTCCGATGGACTCACCCAGCAGCCTCACTGCTCTGATCCATCCTGCCCTAGGCTCGACCTTGGCAGGGCCGCCATTAGTGTCTCAACCAGATCCTGGTCCCTTTGCGGGCAGGCCTCACAGGCTTCTCTTATTCCACAGTGCCAGGCGTGGTGCAGGGCACGAGCTCCGAGTTCAGTAAGCATTGTTGATTAATCCTTTTAGTGCAGCGTCCAAGCTGAGTTCCAAACAAAACCTCAGATCTGAACAGGCCACTGAAAGCCGCTCTTGGAAAGCTGAATGCAGCTAACCTCCATGGGGACTCCACAAACCCACTCCTGGCCAGGACCCTGGCAGCCTGCCGAGAAGGTTCTCCTCTCAAATTGAGCCAGGTCAGCTCCGCTGCTATTCCCTCACAGCCGTCCTTGCCAATTAGCAGAATTTAGTCAGAGTCTGTTGTGTGTGGATTTAGTCTGGTTTTTAAGCCAGTCGATGCCTGTGCTGGATGGTGGCAATAAACAGATCAGTAGAGATCGATCTGGGCTGGTCCAGCCTCAAGGGATGGGGGGAGAGAGTTTGGAGGGGCCCAGAATAAGCCAGGGGACGGGGGGGGCACAGCAGCCTTCAAGGTGCCTCTCAGATGGCTGCTGCCCTGGAATGGAGCGTCAGGCTCTGTAGTAAGAAGACCGAGGAGCCAAAGATGGCAGCATCGTGGTCCCTGGCCTTGAGGAGCACCAGCTGATGCTTCTGAGCAGTCCAACATCTCCAGCCTCACTTCCTGAACATCCCAACAGCTCTTCCGGCTTCCCTCTTGCCCACCTCTATCCACTTCCCACTGACCCTTGCCCTGGCAAGGCAGCCAGGACCGTCCTTTCCAGGGTGAATTAGATTATGCACCACAGGGCTCACAGCCCCTCGGTGGCTGTCAGTCAGCCTTGGGATAAAACCCCTCCCCTCACCAAGGCTCACGAGGCCCTGGGCTCAGGCCCTTCCGCTCACCAAGGCTCATGAGGCCCTATGCTCAGGCCCTTGCCCACGTCTCTGACCCCAGCCAGGCCATTTTCCAGCATGCCCTGTTCTCCAACTCGCTTCAGCCCTTCCCTGGGATCTTGGCCCTTGTTGTTTTCTCTCAACTCTTACCAAATGGGTTCTTCAGGTTCCAGGTGGGGCCTCCCCTGACCAACTCCCACCCTAAGACCGCCTTGACGTCACCGCCTTTATATCCTTCAGAGCGTCTCCACAAGTTACAGTTATCACGAGCTGTAAGTTGTGTGCGTGTTGTGTGTCTCCCCTCACTAGACTGTGAGCTCCGTGCCAGCAAAGACCATGTGATATTCACTGTGGTGACCCCAGCTCCCAGCTTGGGGCCTGTCTCATAGGCCATGTTTGTGGACTGATGCACGGACTGACTCAGGCAGGTGACTAGAATGTGTCTAGTGGAGGGCAAGCAGGATGGCCTGAGGACAATCTACACCTGTAGTGTTTGACTGCTGGAGGTGTGTCTAGCTTGGAGAAAGGCTGTGAAGAGGCAGGTGAGCCTCGCCTTCAAATATCCCAGGTTCTGCCCTGTGAGTGAGGGACTGGACTGCTGTCCCGAGGTTTCACGGTCCAGGGCAAGGGTCAGTGGGTAGAAATTACAGCAAGACCACCTGCTGTTGAGCCTCAGACCTTCTTACCGGTCAGACTTGACTGAAGGGAGATGGCTGTCTTGGGAAGGCAGGGAGTGCCTTGTCTTTGCAAGAAGTTTCCAGTGTCTGCCAGGAAACAGTGCTTGGCTGTGGTGTGAGAAGTGTGGAGCGGCTGTGGGTGTTTGGATCATGTGACCCTAGAGGTCCCCTCCAGCTCCAGGATGGTTGGGTTCTGTGAAGAATGAACTTTATTTAAAAAGGTTCCCCTACTCAGTTTTCCTGTCCTAGTTGAGCCCCTTGGCGCTTCAGGCCAGTGATGGGTCTGGGCTTTTCCTGACTCACTGTCTCCCACTGTTTTAAGGCCGGTGGACATCAGATCTCATCTCATCAATTCATTGGACAAAAATGGCTGGCGTTAAATATCGGCAAGTTATCGTTGTTAGATGTCTGCCGAGACTCTGCAAAATCCTGTTCCCTCCAATTCCCCTTCTGTCTTCAACTGTGTTTCAGCTTATTTCATGGCTAAATCTTATTCTTCCCTGCACACTGGTAATGGCCATGACCTTCTTCTTCATTAATGAGTCCGTTAAACATTTACTGAGCACCTACTGAATCCCTCTGCCGAGGATGCGAGCAATGGCGACAATCACACAAATGGAATACAGTGCGTCCCTGGTCCAGGGGGGAACACAGCAAGACTGGGTGAAATCTGCCTGGGGCTAGGGTGGATCAAGGAAGGCTTCCTGGTGGAGGTGACTCTTACCCCGCCCCTTGCTTATCCTTGGGAACTGGGGTTGACACTGATGGTTTGCCTCCCCACAGTTCGTTGCCATTTTCCCCCCTACAGCCTCCTGCTTTTCCTTTAGGGACTTTATCCACCCTGTTCTCAACCACACTGTTTGGCCAGGATTGGCCTCAGCCCTACCTCCAGAGGTGGTCCCTGTTTGGAATAAACCAATCAGCCTGTGTCACCTGGCTGAAGTGATTGGTACAGGAGTGAACATGAGAGCTCATCAGAGCCAACGGGAGAGGGTGAATCTGAAGACTTTGGAACAGAATACCTGGGGTGTGTCTTTTCTCCTGGGTGGTGAGGTGTGAAGATGTGGATGGTCTGCCGTCATTTTGCTAGCTCGAGTTGGGGTATGGGAAGGTCAAAGAAGCGGTTGGGGAGACTGAAGTAGTGGCCACTTTGCAGTGCCTGAAATCAAAGACAGAGTGACCACATCCAGCTTGGAGGCTGGAGGACAGGCAGTTGGGGAGGCTGGTGTGAGGTGAGGGTGGAGGCTTGGGCATAGCCTTGTAGACCACAGTGAGTGTTTTTGTCTGATCCTAAGGCCACTGGGCGTTACAGCAGGAAGTGGCATGATTGTATTTGTGTTTTGTAAGGATGACTTTGGCGCTGGGTAGAGATGGGATAGAGGGGAGGCAATGAGAGTACACGTGGCCCTCAGCCATCCCATGGTGGCGGTAAAATTCATAATGGGTGCCATTTATTAAGCTTCTGCCTGTGCCAGGAACCGCATGTGGTACGCTAACCCATGAATCTGCAGCAGCTCTGCTAAACTGAATTTTATTACTCTGCGTTGTACCTGAGAAATCATGCTCAGAGAGGCTCATTATCTTGCTCAGGGTCACACAGCCAGATGCCAGGCATGAATGGCCAATGCCATTCCCAGGTACCAGTGGCCACGCACATCCCTCTACAGTCCACGTTGGCCCTTCTTTCTCTAACACTCTCTGGAGTCTTCAGGAGCCTTCCAGGCCAGGGCTGACATTTGTGCCCACAATAAATGCCAAACTGTGCAATGGAAGCGAGTTAGCAAGAAATAGAATTCGGGGGGGAATAGAAGAGCTGTGTAAAAACATTTGCAAATGGATTAAAAATGTGTGTCCACCAGCCCCTGCCAACATACTGGGAAGTTGGAGGGATATTTTTAGACCATGAAATCCAAATGGCATAGATCGTGGGTTGGAAAGATGGAAATGCAAAGAATAGTTTGCTAGCTGTGGCCAGAAATTGCTTTGCGAGTTTCTCCTAAGCTATGAAATAGCAGCTTCCAAAATGCAGATTGCTGGATGCACACCCTGCTTCCTTTTGCACGTCTCTCCTCCCACATTGGGAGCCCCCGTGCTCAGCTGGCTCCCTGTTCCTGGGAGCTCCTGGAGAGACCTCTGTAGTGTTGGCTTTTGAAGCCTTTTGACACTTCTGGAGCCAGTGACAGACCACCTGAAGGAATCACAGGAGAGCATGCTGGCTCAAGGACCCCAAAGGAGATTAGGAGCAAACTGAGCGAGTGGCAGGTTTTCCCTGGGGGTCAGGAGCTCCCCAGTCAAGACCCAGGAGCTAGAGAACTGTCTGGACCCGAGCTGTCATCTCTGCTTCCTTCTGCAGACTGTTCCCATGTGTGGGAAACATGGTCACCTACAGTATCTGAGCTTTGCCTCCCTCAGTCACTGGAGCCGAGCCAACTTGATTCTTGATCTTTACCTTGGATCAGGTGTCCACTGTTGAAGCCCTCTTCTGGACCTGGCCTGGGGGGAAGGGCCGTGAAAGAACAAGACAGCTGCTGCAGTGTAGGGGGTGGAGTGGTGATGTGTTAGCTGCTGTGGAGTGGTCCCCCAACTCATGGCCCCCCATGCACAGCAGAAGGAAATGCTGCCCGGTCCTGTGTCATCGTCACAACTGGTTGCGGGTCAGACTGTTGTAATCCACAGGGTTTTCATTGGCTTATTTTCTGAAGTAGATCACCAGGTCTTTCTTCCTAGTCCCTCTTAGTCTAGAAGCTCTGCTGAAACCTGCTCAGCATCATAAC
Source organism: Trichechus manatus latirostris (assembly GCF_000243295.1). Lineage (NCBI taxonomy): Eukaryota > Metazoa > Chordata > Mammalia > Sirenia > Trichechidae > Trichechus > Trichechus manatus. The sequence goes on along the minus strand of NW_004443958.1, from coordinate 19,267,035 downwards.
GACGTGCAAGCCCCCACTGACAGACGGGTGGTGGCCGTGCCTGAGGTGCATTGGCCGGGAATCAAACTGGTCTCCCTCACGGAAGGCAAGAATTCTACCGCGGAACCGCCGCTGCCTCTCTGGGGGGGTGGGGGGTGGGGTAGTTCCCAGCAAAAGGGAGGAGTGCTTGTCAAATAATAACGACAAAGTAACTAACATCATTAAGCATTTAGATTTTACCTGGCACTTTCCCAGATACTTTGCGAGTGTTAACTGTTTTAATCCTCACAAGGACCCTACGGAGTAGGTGTGGTCAAATGAAAAGTAAAATAAGGATTTGATCTCCCTTCGGGGTGACTGGGATGATGGATGAGATAGTATCTACGAGTTGCTGAGGGAAGTACCTGGCCTATAATCGTTGTTCAATGTTAACTTCCTTTCCCATCCCTTTGCAATATTTTTAAGGAGCCCTGGCACAGTGGTTAAGAGCTCAGCTACTAACCAAAAGGTTGGCAGTTCGAATCCACCAGCTGCTCCTTGGAAACCCTATGGGGCGGTTCTGCTCTGTCCTGTAGAGTTGATGTGAGTCCGAATCGACTCGATGGCAACAGGTTTTGTTTTCTGGTTTCAGTTTGGTGGCACAGTGGTTAAGCGCTCAGCTGCTAACGGAAAGGTCGGTGGTTTGAACCCACCAGCCGCTCCAAGGGAGAAGGATGTGGCAGTCTGCTTTCATAACCATTACGGCCTTGGAAACCCTGTGGGGCAGTTCTGCTCTGTCCTATAGTGTTGCCATGAGTCGAAATCAATTTGACAGCAATGGGTTAATTGTTTTAATTTTTATCAAAGTAATACATGCATATAATTCAAAACCCCCATTGTGCAGGCTGGCTTAAAAGCTAAAGCCACACTCCTGACCCATCCTATCTCATCCCTAGCCCCAATCCCCAGAAAAAGCCAAATCTGTATCCATCGAGTCCATTCTGACCCATGGCAACCCTGTGTGTTTCAGAGTAGAGCTGCGCTCCATAGGGTTTTCAATGCTGTGACCTTTTGGAAGCAGATTGCCAGGCCTTTCTTCTGAGGCACCTCTGGGTGGGTTTGAACCACCAACCTTTTGGTTAGTAGTCAAGCGCTTAACCGTTTATGCACCCAGGAGCTCCCACATTCCCCAGAGGCACCCCCTTTTCATCCTTTCTGTTCTCACAGCTCTTGGTGGTTCTCTTCGTGTCTCTAAATCATGTGCTTGAGCCACCGTCTCCAGATGAGTCCACTGCACGCATTCTTACTGATTCCTGTTAGGTCTCGCCTCCCTTTATATATGTTCTCTTCCACTCTTCCTTCTCCTCTCTCCTGTAACCCAGCACTCCACCACTCTGCTCCTGTTCTTTAGTCTCCCTTCCTTCTGCTTCCTCCTGCAGGGCCCAGGCTCTCCCTCCCTCCCTCTCACACCTGCAGTCCCCGTGGGGCTTCCCTTCTCACCCACGTTCTCTCCGCTGTCTTTCCCACAGTGCCTCTCCACAGCTGTCTCCCAGGAGCTTTTAGCACCCTTGTTTTTAGTACCCTCATTAGGACCCTTAGGAGTCTCTGGTGGTGGCAATGATTAACGCGCTGGCTGCTAACTGATAAGTTCGAGGTTCGAGTCCACCCTGAAATGCCTTAGAAGAAAGGTCTGACAATCTGTTACTGAGAAATCAGCCACTGAGAACCCTGTGGAGCATAGTTCTACTCTGACATACGTGAGGTTGCCATAGTAAGAATCGACTCAATGACAGCTGGTACCGGCGCTGGTATTCTGGCCCTTGCCTGCCCATTCTGCCCTGTATTAGAATTAATTACAATCATGTTGTCATGGATTGAACTGTGTTCCCCAGAAATATGTGTCAACTTGGCTAGGCCATGATTCCTAGTATTGTATGATAGTCTACCATTTTGTCATCTGATGTGATTTCCCTATGTAAATCCTATCACCGTGATGTAATGAAATGGATTAGTGGCAGTTATATGGATGAGATCTACAAGATTAGATAGTGTCTTAAGTCAGTCTCTTTTGAGATAGAAAAGCGAGAAGTGAGCAGAGAGACATGGGGACATCATAGCACTAAGAAAGCAGTTCCGGGAGCAGAGCGTGTCCTTTGGACCTGAGGTTCCTGCGCAGAGAAGCTCCCAGACCAAGGGAATACTGATGACAAGGACCTTCCTCCAGAGCAGACAGAGAAAGCCTTCCCCTGGAGCTGGCGCCCTGAATTCGGACTTCTAGCCTACTGGACTGTGAGAGAATAAACTTCTCTTTGTTAAAGCCATCACTTGTGGGATTTCTGTAACACCTGCACTAGATGACTAAGACACATTGATACTAATTTTTAAAAATTGTTTTCTTTTGCATATGTTACCGTATGAAGCCCTCACAACACCGCATAACAGAGGTTTTTGGCTTCTCATTTTGTGTTGAGAACCCTGAGCATCAGAAAGATTCTAAGAGGGACTCAAAATCACCTAGCAGAGGGTGCGCGCCACGTGAATATGCTTGTTCAGGGACTGCTCCTGTTAAACCCAAACTCATTGCCATCTAGTCGATTCCGACTCCTAGCAATGCTATAGGACAGAGTAGAACTGCCCCATAGGGTTTCCAAGGCTGTAATCTTTACAGGAGCAGACTACCACATCTTTCTCCTGCGGAGGAGTGGCTGGTGGGTTCCAACCGTCTACATTTTGGTGAGCAGCCGAACACTTAACCACTGCGCCACCATGGCTCCTGCGGCTCCTGTTAGGCACTAAGATCTCTCACTCTCCCTCCAGCAGGGCTCCCGATGCCTAGAAGGGGCTCAGTAGGTGTTTGTTGAATGGGATTGAACAAAAGCTCACGTTAATTGTCATTAAATGCATTGGGCATTCCCCTGACTTTTATATTTTGATTTCTTGAAGGTACTGTGCATTGGCTGGGCGCGCGCGCACACACACACACACACACACACACACACACACACACAGGCACACGTGCATGCACACACACATGCACGCACCCGCACACTTACACGCACACACATGCACGCACACACACCCTCTTGTGCACCACTCACCCTCTGGCTTTAAATCCATCTGCTACAGTGTCACTCAGTTTTCTATAAACCCTGATTTCTGTCTGGGAGGCAGCCTGCTCGTAACCAGCCGTTGGTGGTTTTGTTCTCCTGACACCCGGGATAATTTACAACCTGGAGATAGAAAACTTGTCCCCCTGTATTGTCGATATAGAACATACAATGCTTTCCTCCCAGAATAGCTTTCAGAGTTGCCGTAAATCCTCTGGAAATTACCTGGCGTTAACTATGGGTTGATTAAGGGCCGGTAATTACTCCTTCCCGGAAAATTTCTGCTGATGTCTGGACTCCTGGTTGCCTTGCTTTACTGTGGTGGTATGGCAGAGCTGTAGCATTTGGGGACTGGAAGAGACCTTTGCAATCTAGCCCCACCTTTCAGTTTACAGGGTGAGGAACCTGAACCCAGAGAGGGAAGGGGCTCCCTAAGGACACACCACTGATTAGTGGCAAAGGGGACCTGAGCCTGAGTCTCCTGAGCTCCACCTTTCCAGCCCCTTTGCTCAAAGGAGACCCTGTCCACTTGAGGCAGCGTGCTCTTAGACAAAGCAAACGCGTGATGTGATGCTGTTTGCCAGGCGGTTTATCACAGCACTTTCCAAATTAGTTATTAATTGGGCACTAATCTTAGTGGCCACAGTTGTCTTGACAGGAGCTTAAGGTTGGCAGGTTGATGCCTGGATGGGTACTGCGGAAGCCACTACAGAGTTGTCAGGAATAAAAACGTACCAGAAGATCAGCTGGTGTTTGTCCTGCTTCGAGAGTGAAACAGTAACCTGGCTGATCCCTTCTAGCATCTAGACCTTGGTGTTTGGGTAGACGCAGGTGATTAAATATGGTTTAATGCAACTGTCTGGTGGCACAGTGGTTAAGAGCTTGGCTGCTAACCAGAAGATGGGCAGTTCGAATCCACCAGCCACTCCTTAGAAACACTGTGGGGCAGTTCTACTTGGTCTTATAGAGTCGCTCTGAGTCGGAATTGAGTCAATGGCAACGGGTTTGTTTTGTTTTTTCTTGATCTGTGGGGCAGTGCTCCATGCCAGCATTGTGTGAGGTACCTGGGACACATGCTCACGCGAGACAGACTTCTTGCTGTGGAATCTCGAAATGTTTTACAGACAAACGGAGAGGGAGTGTAGCAAAATAGTTGAGTTCTGGCCTAAGAAACAGACTGACCTGGGGCTAAAATCAAGTTTTTGCTAACTGTGTGACCTAGAGCCAGTTAGGTGACCTCTATGAGTCTCAATGGTGTCATCTGTAAAATGGGGTCATTGTGAGGTTTAAACGGGTTCTGTATGTGAAGTGCCCGACACATAGTCAGAGCTCATAAATGATAATAATAATAATTTTGTTGTTGTTGTTTTGCTAATAATAATAAGGAGCCCAGGGCCTGGGGAAGATGTCTTCATAACCTTATTGTTTACTGGAGTCTTTTTTTTTTTTCTTCTTAACATGATCAGTGAGCCCCAGTTAAGTAATCTCATTCATTCAGTCAGTCAATTTCATTCAGAAAGATCTGCCCGGCCCTGGACTAGATGCCTGGGAAATGGAAATGAAAGAGCAAAAACCCCTGACCAGCAGAAGCTCAAGTCTAGTGGTGGACAGAGAAGCTAAGGAGCTGTACCACGGTGGGCTGCCAGCTGAATCAAGGGGTGTGCTCTCCACAGGAGGCACGGAGTGGGAGGGGCCATATCTGCCTGGAGAGCCCCCGTTTCCCAGCCCCTTCTCCCTCCGAGCCTTTACTGATGCTGTGTCTTTGCCTTGGGGTGCCTCTTGTCCTCCTGACCTCCAGGCTGAGGTTTCCTTCCTGGAAAACCAACTCTTAGTTTCTCCATGAAGTGGCAGGGACATGAATGTGACAATGGGACACCACAGTGAAGGGCATTAAGAGCATCCGGCGCTTGGATTGGGATTTTGGCTCCACCACTTACTGTGACACCTGTCCTCCACGCTTCAGAGCCTCAGTTTCCCTGTGTGTGCAAATGGCGTGATGCCTGCCCGCTGAGCTGTAAGAATTGCAGAAGGGTGTTGGCGCAGCACTGAGCATGTTGCCTGGAAATATTCTGAACGTTTTAGTCAATGGGACTGCTCCAAATTGCAAGACCCCTTGTATTTTCTTACCAATTGATTTGTTCTAAGAATAAAGCTCAGTGTTTTTAGATTACTTTATCATTTCCAAAGCACTTTCGCTCACTGTGTTTCACTGAATCCTCTCAACCATATGAGGAAGGCAGGAATTATACTTTTCTCCGTTTTGTACAGTGAGAAGAGTGAGAGCTGGAACTCACGGGACTGCCTTGGTTTTCCCGGTCTCGCAGGTCTTCCACCTTTGACAGGGTACAGTCCTACTTCTATCGCTCGTTTTAGTGGAAAATATTTGAGTTTTCCTTCTCTGACAGGTTTCCGCCTTACACGGGTCCGGCTTTTGCAGGTTTCACTGTATAAAAGAAACGGGCTTGGCAATGCCGAGATGGGTGACTAGCAGTAGTGCCAGGACTTGATCTCGTATCTGATGCCACCAAATCCCACAACCTTGGCAGTCTCCCATCCAGCAGGACGTCTTGTGGAGCAGCAGTGCCCCGTCCCCGGGAGTAGTGCTTACAATGTTGTTGGTGTGTGTCATCGAGTTGATTCTGACTCACAGCGACCCCACGTGACAGAGTAGAACCGCCCCATAGGGTTTTCTAGTCTGTAATCTTTACGGGAGAAGATCACCAGGTCTTTTCTCCTTCAGAGCTGCTGGCGAGTTTGAACTGCCGACCTTTCAGTTAGCAGCGGAGCACTTAACCATTGCGCCACCAGGGCTCCTTGTGGTAACCATAATAGCTCCAGTTTATCTCGTACTCACTACGTTCCTGATTCTTTACAGCCTTATGTGTTTTAACTCTCTCAATTCATACAACCCTATGACGTAAGTTTTATTATTTTATTTCCTTGTGTTTACAAATAAGGAAACCGGGGCATGGAAAAGTGACATAAGTTGCCAAGTTCAAAGCCAGGCTATTGGGCTTCAGAATCCTTGTTTGTATCTTTTCGTTACGAGTCTCTGCCTAACAATTTGGAATAGTATTGATTCTGTTATACTCAGTGTAGAGGCTATCCGCCACGGGCAGGGACAGTGACCCTGGTTGTCAACGGAAACATACTCATCATTCCTAGTGTTTCAATATCAAGTGTGGAGACAGGGCGTAATGCTGGGAATTGGTGTGGTGGGCTGAGGGCAGGAAGGAACACCCAGACAAGAAACTCCTAGGAGGCATGGGGTGAACCAAGTTCAGCACGCTGGTCTAGTGCTTTGCCACATTTGCTCAGCTCCCACTGCCCCATGACGAAGAAGAAATGATGGCTGGAGAGCATCATCGCTATATTATAACCGCTCTAGGGCCAGACTGCCTGGCTTCGAATCGCAGCACCGAAACTCACCAGCTGTGTTACCTGGGGCAAGTCACTCAACCTTTCTGTGCCTCGGGTTTCAGATCTGAAGAAAGGGGTCACAAATCACACTTTGCTCGTGGGCTTGGTATGAGGATTAGATTACTTGATATGTATAAAGCACTAAGAACAGCGTCTGGGACGTAGCTATGAAAGTTATTAAGTAAACAAAACAAATAGGTGGTGAAATTGAGTCTCAGAGGGGCTGGGTGACCTCACCAGCATCATAACAGGGGCAGGATCTGGACTTGAACCCAGGACTCCTGGTATCTATCCCATCACGTTTTCCTTAGAGCCCACTGTTGTTGTCATGGGTCGCCGAGTCAGTTCCGACTCATAGCAGCCCTATAGGGCAGAGTAGAAATGCTCCACAGGGTTTTCTAGGCTGTAATCCTTACGGGAACCGATCGCCAGGTCTTTTTCACGTGGAGATGCTGGGTGGGTTCCAACCGCCAGCCTTTCAGTTAGCAGTGAGTGCTTAATCATTGCGCCAGCAGGGCTCCCTTGTAGCCCACTGCTTGCTGCAAAATTGAGAAAACAGAATAAAACCATCTTCTTCAGCGGTTTGGAGAGGAAGCGACTGTTTTCAAAGAGAGCATTCCCAATCAGGGGTATGGGTGTGTGTCTGGGTGTGTACGTGTGCACCTGTGTGTGTGTGTGTGTGTGCGTGTGTGTATGTGTGTGTGTAGGTAGTGGGGGGTGATGGTGATGGATTAGGGAGAAAACTCTCTTTCTGACCCTACCTTCCAGGGGCCCGGGCTCTCGCCCATCTCTGCCATGTCAGCATCTCTGTCCCAGCTCCTTTTCAAATCTCCTTGAGTTTCATTAATGCTGTTTTTCTATGAAATGATCCTCCGTCCTAGAATCTACTGAATTAAAGAAGCAATTTTCTGTACTTTGACTGGCAATGACCGCTTCCCTGGTTTGGCTGTGCCTTTGGCAGTGAGCGGTGCTGGAGCACATTCTCCAGGGCCAGCGTCCCTAATTGGTGGTGCCGGGGAGGGGAGGAGGTGATTCCATTGTGGGGGCGGGTTTCTGCAAAGCTAACCTGACAGTGAGCGGCTTCCTCAAATGCCAGTCCTCCCCTGTTCCTGCCCCCCACCACTGTTATTTCCAAAGGTTATGCACAAGTGGGCCTTAGTGATAGCTCCAATTTGTAATTCTAATTTCCTTGGAAATAGGGCTAAATAGAACATTTGTCATTCCTCTTTGTGTGGATTACCAGCCCCAGATGAGGATTTATGGCCGAGCCGCTTCTGCCTCCAAAGACAGAGCCTCCCTCTCAGGCCAGATTCAGGTGGGGTGTGTGTAGCGGGATGGTTAGAGGGAGGCCTGGCTGTCCTCAGTGAAAAATGCTGCAAATATATATATATATATATATATATCTCCTGTGTCTGGAGGGAAGACAAAAGTACCCTGCTAAAGCTTCAGGTTGTCTGGTTAGGAATAAAATAAGAAACAGGAAAATGACGTTTAAAGAGGAGTGATGTGCTTTCTGCATCTTGGCAGCCGTCTTCTTGCTCTTCTCCCTTTATTTTGGGAGACAGACTGTGTTGGCGTCATCCGGTCAGGGGCAGAGAAGCAGGCCCTGCTGGGAACACACTCTGGTGAACGTGCCAGGTCCCCCTGGCCGAGGGAGGGAGCAGACATTCCTGGTAGCTTGTTGTGGGGAAGGAGCCCCTGGGTGGTGCAGTTGGGTACTGTGCTTGGCTGCTAACCCAAAAGCTGACGGTTCAAGTCCACCCAGGGGGACCTCCGAAGAAAGGCCTGGCAATCTACTTCCCAAAAAATCAGCCATAGAAGACCCTGTGGAGCACAGTTCTACTCTGACACATGTCAGAATTGACTCGATAGCAACTAGTTTTGTTGTGAGGAGAAGAGGGAGAGTCCGGCCCATCTTGGTTGAAGCCAGCATTTGAGAAGCATGGCTGGTGGTTGGAGCTTTGTCTTTGCAGCCAAGTATGCATTCTGCGCATGTATTTTAGCACTGACTGTGTGCCAGGATCCTTGCAGCCACGTATGCATTCTGCACGTGTATTTTAGCACTGACTGTGTGCCAGGATCCTTGCA
>NW_004443958.1:19237566-19258362 GCF_000243295.1 Trichechus manatus latirostris | reverse complement strand
GTGCCAGGATCCTTGCAGCCATGTATGCATTCTGCACGTGTATTTTAGCACTGACTGTGTGCCAGGATCCTTGCAGCCATGTATGCATTCTGCACATGTATTTTAGCACCAACTGTGTGTCAGGATCCTTGTTAGGCACCAGGGAAGCCAGTGGTGGCCACAAACGGAACTGTTCTCTGATTCCAGGGAGCCTGTGGCGTAGTGGGGAAGACAGACATTATTCCAGGAATCACAAAAATAAATGTAAAGTTGTTGTTGTTAGCTGCCGTTGGGTTGATCCCTTACTCGTGGCGACCCCATGCGCAGCCGAACAAAACAGTTCCCGGTCCTGTGCCATTCCCATGATCTGTTGTGGATCAGACCTTTGTGATCCACAGGGTTTTCATTGGCTGATTTTTGGAAGTAGTTAGCCAGGCCTTTCTTCCTAGTCTGTCTTAGTCTGAAAGCTCCCCTGAAACCTGTTCAACATCATAGCAACGAGCAAGCCTCCATTGACGGACAGCTGGTGGATGCACATGAGGTGCATTGGCCAGGAATCAAACCCTGGTCTCCAGCATGGAAGGTGGTAATTCTATCACTGAACCACCAGTGTCCTATGTAGAACCCTTCTAGTGATAGGAAACAAGGCAGGACATATCTTTGGAAAGTCTGTGGCTTTGCTTCCTTCCCTTGATCCAAGTTCATCCCCCCTGCCTCCTTTCCCAGCCTCTGTGCCTCTCCATGAGCTCCACAGGGCAGGACCAGACCACCCAAGTCAGGGCTTTGTGACAGCTGACCGCCACCCCCTCCACTCTCAGAGATCTAACTGTTCCTTCTCCAAGCAGCTTGCCCACCATTGTAGGGGTTGACTTCTGGGTAAAGAGTGTGGCCAAGTGCCTAGCTTTTGAGCATCTCCGCTGTTGGTAATCGCAGATTGCAGAGAAATGGGGTGGAGCTCTTCTTTGAGGAAATGACTGAGGGCACCAGTGCAGTCTGCCTCTCCTCAGATGGAAGGAGGATGCTCAAGGGTGCCATCGGAGGAGAGGCCTGAACCCCATCCCTGTTTTCTCTGGCATTGGAGGCAGACAGGGAGCTCCAAGAATAGAGACAACTTGGTCCAAGTGATAGGTATACACTTTGGTGTATCTCAGGACCTGTGAGAGGTAGGAGATCAAAGCAGGAATGCTAATAATTTACCATTAATGCCAGAATAGAAGGCAATTTTCCCTAAAACTTATTTGTCCAAAAAAAAAAAGCATTATTGAATTGAGTTCTTACAAAATTTTGTATTATAGGGCATTGTCTCAATTGTTTTATTTTATGACACCAAATACTAAATGGGAAGGCAGTCCACTTGGATAACCATAATCACTGCTACTTTAGAGACTAATATAAGTTACTCAATGGAATTGGCTTAATACACACATACAAAGCTATTTAATGGATTTAATCATTTTTCCTGGGGCTACACTGTCACAAATGTGAGTTAAGATGTCGTGCACAATCATTTTAAAGATGCCTGAAAGGAAAGCATCAGTATAGTCAGTGGTTGTAAGGGTCACAAAGAGCAAATGGCTTCTTGAGTCTGGGAGAGTTTCCAGTGACGATGTCATGTAGGGATACCAGGGATGAAGCTATCCCAAGCAACCTAGAGTCACGTGAAGATGGTGCCTGGAAAACTGAGCTAGAGGAGAGAAAAAGTGTTTGCGTGATGTCAGAGATGTGATATCAAAGGATAAAATTGTTCCATGAAACCAGAGTAGGAAATAGAAATGTTTCTAAATGAACACAGGCATAATATTAAATGCGTAAATGACTAAAAATGCTTAATGACTAAATTAAGTAGCATAGACATTTGGCTTTTCAGAGAACATGCACGTTCACTCTTCCATGTTTTCCTCTAAGTCAGGCAGGAGGGGATGGACTGTTGCCATTTTATATGTTAGGAAACTGAGGCAGAGAGATCAAGCAACAATGGACGCCAGAATCAATACTTGGGGGAGCTGGCTTACTCTCCTGTGCTCCTCCCCTGAATCACCAGTCCTTAGGGGAGCAGACTGACAAAAAATGGTTTGGCCAGCTCCTGGAAAGCTGGCTGGAAGGACAGAGTGCCAAGGATGGGAGACTTGCTTGGGCTGATTGGACCAAAGCAGTTGCTGTCAAGTTGACTCTGACTCATGGCAACCCCGTGTGTGTCAGAGTAGAACTGTGCTCCGTAGGGTTTTTAATGGCTGAGTTTTCAGACACAGATTCTCAGGCCTTTCTTCCCAGGCATTTCTGGGAGGACTTGAACCTCTAACCTTCTGGTTAGCAGCTGAGTGCGTTCACCATTTGCACCACCCAGGGACTCCGTGGGACAGAAACCTGTGAGCTCTCTGTGGTTCCCTCGCTGCCCAGTGTTTTGAGAGCTGGAGACGAGGGGACTTCCCAGGTGGCTTCCTGTTCCTCCTGTGCCTCAGGTGGGTCTGTCTGCCTGCTGCAGAGGGGGCCTTCTGTTGTTGCTTACCACTGACGCTGGTGATCTCAGCACTTGTAGCTTCTCGTCTTCAGAGAATGCCCTGTGCTGCGTTTTCAGGCACTACTTCCTAATTCTATCCTGTGGGGACAGATACCCCAAGATAAGCAAAGGCTTTCTCTCTTGCGAACAGACTGGTTGTTCTGAATGCATGGAGAGGAGATTGTGGTGATGGTTAATTTTCCCCACTGATCTCCTTGCTCTGGATTGTCGCGGCTGTAGGTGTTCATCTTCTGCAGTGGAGGCAAATGAATGGTTCAAGCTTTCATAGTCAGACCATGGTGGTTGGGAAGGACCTGGCGGATCACCTAGTTCAACTCCTTGATTTCACCGAGGAGAAAACCGTGGCCCAGGGAAGGGAACTGACATGCCCAAATCAGAGAGCAGGTTGTTGGAGAGCCAGGGTTGGCACTGGGGCCTTTTGACTCAGATTTAATGACCTTTCCACACTGCATTATTGAGATAATGCTATGGAAAAGCTTGGTTCAGTGGTCCCTGACCAGCCTACTCGTTAGAATAGCCTGGGTGTTCAAAATTTCTGATGTCCTAACCCTCTTTCTGCTCCATCTTAGAGATTCTCATTTATTTAGTTTGGGTTGAGGTCTGAGATTGGATTTTTTTTTTAAATCTTTTTTAGTAATTCTAATGTGTAGCTGCAACAGTGGTCTCAACATACCAACAACTGTGAGGATGACGCAGGACCAGGCAATGTTTCATTCTGTTGTAATGGGGTCGCTATGAGTCAGAGCTGAACTTGGCAGTGCCCGACAACAACAATGTGTAGCCAGCGCTGAGAACCATTGACTCAGTTAAATTAATGCCAGCCGATACATAGAAAAACAAAACTGGTTAGAGGTAGACAGTGTAAGGAAGATCTGGGTAGAAGTCTAACCAAAGCACACATTGAACATGATTTCCTTGGAGAAACTACTCATGAAAAAGGTAAGAGGACTCGGCTGAGACAATCTCTATGAACAGCCAACTTCTCAGGGGCACGGGAAGGTGCTAACTCTCTGTGCCCCATTCTTGGCACAAGGCTTGGAAGGAAACAGGTGTCTGAGTGTGAATAAATGCTTCTTGGATGGATGGATGGATGGATGGATGGATGGATGAGTTGCAACACTTGATTCTGGACACAATCAAAGTTTCCTGCCATCTTTGAGAAGGTGAGCAGAGGAACTGTTTGGACAGGACGAATGGAAAACTTCCATTCTTTGGAATCTTACTGCATCTATCTTGTGACAGGACACTGAGCAAAAATCTTTGCGATTGGATCTAAGAGTATCTGTTCTTTGGAATAAGGAAAAAACAAAGTCAGTGTTTAATAGGACCGGTGTTGGGTAGATGATGTCTCATAGTAGGTGACTGTTCTCTTTTCAACAGCTCTCCTAATGAGCTGATGACCTTGGCCATGAGATTGTGTTTCCTGCCTTAGTTTTGTCGTTTATCAAATAAAGATGTTGATGTCTCCACTTCTTGCCTCACCCAAATATTCATTAAGTATCCTTGTATGGGACACGTGCTAGGAGCCAGGCATGGGCTCGGTGCTGAGGCTGCAAAGGTAATGAGACAATTGCCTGATCCCTCCAGGCATTCACGCCGACCATGCCTTCAGTCCTCATTGGCAGACATGAGTGCCTGTGATGTGCCTGGCTCTGTGTTTGTGAGGATAAACACATGGATGCTGGAGGAAGTGCATTTATAGTGTTGTGAAAAATACAGAGGCTGCCACCCGTTCGTCAGCCTGGGATGCCTGACTTATCCTTGAAGAGCTCAGCTTAGAAATCACCTTCTCAGTCCTCCTGACCCCCCTTGGGTGTCCCTTCTCTTATGCCTTTATCACATCATAGAGTAATGTCTGTTTGGATACGTTTTCCCCACCCGGGTATGAGTACTTTTAGGGGAGGGACAGCCTCTTATTCATATGTCAGCCCCCAAAAAACAATAGGTGCTTAATATTTGCTTGTTTAACTTAATAAATGTGGTTTTGTGCAGATGGGAAAGGTGTTTTAAAATGCATGTAAGTAAGTTCTTGATGAGACATGTGCCGAGTATTTCTACACAATGTAAATTTACATGTAAAACTTAAGACAGGTGTCTCTTGCTGTGCTTTCCATGTTTAAGATGTAAAAAGCAAACTACAAACCAGGTAGCATTTTAAGGGTTAATCGTTTTGTAGCAAACCATTGAAAGCTGGCAGGGTAGTGGGGAATGGGGGAGTGGTGCGCAAGGAGACAATGCTGACTAATTTCTGTCTGCTGGTTTCCAGGGACCAGAGGCTGTGGTTGCTATTTGAAATTGTTTTGTGTTAATTATTGTAATAATGTTTTGTAAATAAGTTGCCTTCTGCAAAAGTAGCTTAGAGGGTGTGTTTCCAAAGAATTTTTGATTAACCATGGTAGTCATTCCAAGTTGGAAAAGACCTCACTGAAGGCAGAAAGAATGAAGAGAAAGCCTGGGTAGCAGAAGGACTCTGGTTTAGAGAAAGAGAAAAGGGATCAGGAAGAGGAGGAAGGGGTGGAAGGGGCATGGCATGGAGAGACACGGAGTGGGACAGACAGAGACAAAGAGGAGCAAAGAGAGAGGTGGACAGGGATGCAGAGACGGAGCCCAAGATGTCGGGTGAGACAGAGCACAGAGGGAGAGGGACAGACATGGGGACACAGCCACACAGAGGCAGACAGCTGTGGGAAGCTGAAGTAGAGAGCATAGGCCGAGCGAGCATCCGAGCATCCGTAGGCTGAGGAACAGGAAGACTCGGGCAGGATTGCTAAAAAAATAGATTGTGGCTCGGAAGGATTGTCCGTAATTGGTCCACAGAGGATTTTTAATAAAATCTTTAACGCGATTACAGGCCATTTTATTGAAAAGAGATCTGGGCCTCCTCAGTGACAATCGTCCTGGGCCATTTCTCCCCCTGTGCGCAGCTGCTGCGTCAGTTGCTCATGGAGGTTTGGTGGGTTTGCTTCCCTCTCTCCCTCCTGCCTGTGGTGGGGCCAGGGGCGCCCCTCCCCAGGTAATTCTGTCAGGGCTGCTGGGTCAGGAGGGAGCATGCACAGAGCCCCAGCAAGGGCCTTGGTTTCTCTGGTTTTGCTGCCCAGACCCCAAGTCTTGCTCGAACAAAGTGTTATTTTTACATTTGAAATCGCTGTTGCAGAGAGCAAGTGCAGCTTGCAGCAATTCCCTTGCTACTGAGGCTTCCTTTGGGACCTGGTAGCACTTTAAGGGTTAATCAGGAAAAAAGTAAAATTAGCCAAGGGGGTGGTAAGGATGGTTTCCTTCTCTCCCCTTCCTGAGATCAGCGACCCGTTCTAGCCCCTTACATGATGTGATTAATTAGATTAAAGGAGACCAAGCAAGTAAGGGCAGAATGCGATCGCAGAAGCAGCGCTTTGAAACAGTTTGAACTGGTTCCATTCTGGTTGTTGTTCCACTTCACCCAGATTTTAAAAATTCGGGTCTGTTCTGGTTTTGCTTCGTTGGCCATGACTGAACCAGGCAGAACCGGTTCAACGTGCTGTTCAGAAGTCATTGAGTTCAGTCCTTTCATTTTATAGATAGAGAAACTGAGGCTCTGAGAGCCAACTGACCAGAACCCCAAGGCCTTGGGTGTGAGGGCAGTACTCTTTCACTTGTGTGCAGAATGGAGGGCACCCAGGCCAGTGCATGGCTGTGTCCATCCCTTACTGCCATTCCCACAGCAGTAGTAGACATCACTAATCCATCACAGGCATCACTGATCCATCACAGGCATCACTAATCAATCATGACCCACTGCCCAGAGTCTGCTCAAGACAGTGCCTTGGAGAGCACCAACAATCTTCTAGGTTCTGCTATACGGTGAGTCCTCTTTGCCCTCCCTGCCCGACAGAGCACTTTCCTGCTGGCCTGTGTCCATCTTCCCTATGAAGATAGTTTCTCATTTTAATCTGTGGCTGACTATCCACTGATTAATAAACGCACATATACTATTAGAGTTCAAAGGAGTCTTGTCCATCTCTTCTAAGTGTTGTTAATGCCTGGGAGTGGAAGGGAATGTATAGTTCACTGTTGTGGTTATTTATCTCCTGGCCTTTATGTTTATTTTGAGGGCAGGGGAGCACCTATAGTTAGAGGGTGGTGCAAATGGTTAATGTGCTTGGTTGCTAACTGAAAGGTTGGTGGTTCAAGTCCACCCAGAAAAGCCTGGGAAGAAAGGTTTGGCGATCTACTTCTGGAAAATAAGCCACTGAAAACCATAGGAAGCACAGATTTCCTCTGACACATGCTGTCGCCGTGAGTCAGAGTTGACTGGAAGGCAACTCTATCCTTCTTGCAAAGGAGGTTTTATTATTCCTATTTGGAAGATGAGGAAAGTCTGGCCCAGGTCACACAGCTGGAATAGGCAGATCTGGGATTCGAACCGACAGCTAGGCTGTGATTTTTCCCATCCCACCTCACAGGCTTCTGCTAAAAACTTGTTTGTAGATTCAGATGTGGAATAAATGGTTCTTCCTGCCTTCTCTGTCCCCGCCAGTCATTCTCAGTGCTGTGTGTTTGTATTCCATCGCACCTGGGCATTGTTTAATGATAGAATTCATTTCCTTCTCAATTTCTCTTTGTATTTGTCACATTGTGGTGCTTGGGGGAACTGAAATATTCTAAATTAATTCAGGCTTTGTCTAAGAATCAGAGAATGAGGTAACCAGGCAGTGGGGCTGAATACAGCCGAGGCTGGAAAACGCAGATTCTTTGAGTTGACAAGAGTTGTGCTCCACTCAAATAATTAGAACATGACCATGAATACAAATGTGTAGATGAATACCTCTGTGGATTAACACTCACACTGCTAGAGGACTTTAAGTCTTACAGGAGGATGTCCCTGGGCCTTCCTCAAACAACAAACTTCCTGTGTGCATTTCAAGTAACATTCCAAGTACATAAGTGCTGTTTACACCCAGTGGAGGTTTGGGGTCACAGCTATTATGAAAGTAAATGTTGCATTGATGTTTAAAACAAAATCAAATGTGGACATTGAATTAAGTGTAGACATTGAGGGGCAGCATGATGATATGACGATGATAAGAGCTTCTATTGAGTGTACCTGCGTGTACCACTGTGCTAGATCCTTCCCATACATTTTTCCTTTTTAAGAACGTCTCAAAAGATATATTATTATTACCATTTTTAAGACGAGGAAATTGAGGCCCAGAGAATGTAATAGTTTGTCCAGAGGCATCCAGCTAGTAAGTGATGGAGTTTACTTACGGCTTACATCAGAGGGTTGTTGTAAGGATGAAAGTACTGTGTATACAACAGAGAGTCCCTGATGGAGCAGGAGAAAAGTGGGGTGCAGAACTCAAAGTCTAGTAAAAAGACCAGACCTAATGGTCTGACTGAGACTGGAGAGACCCCGGAAAACATGGCCCCTGCACTGTCTGTTACCCCGAACTGAAACCCTTCCCAAAGTCAATTCTTCAGACAAAGATTAGAGTGGACTATGGGACATAAAATGATACTTGTGAAGAGAGTGCTTCTTAGTTCAAGTAGGTACATGAGACTAAATGGGCAGCCCTGTCTGGAGGTGAGATGAGAAGGCAGAGAGGGTCAGGAGCTGGTTGAATGGACACGGGAAATCCGGGGTGGAAAGGAGGAGTGTGCTGTCATAGTATAGGGAGAGCAGCTAGGGTCACAGAGCAATGGGTGTATAAATTTTTGTATGAGAAGCTGACTTGAACTGTAAACTTTCACTTAAAGTGCAATAAAAAAAAAAAGTAGTGTGTATAGTGATTTAAGGCAGTTCTTGGTATGCACTAAGCCTTCGCTAAACAGTAGCTGACCTTATCCTGGCATCACATGTTACAGCGTCTCTGTCATGACTGTCTGGCCAATGTGGTGTCAAGTGTAAGGCAGGTCTCATGGAACCATATGCTGTCCTTTATGGGCAAATGTAAGGTGAAGTTGAGGGTCCTCACCCTAGTTGCACCCACAAATTCCTGCTTTCCGAGGGTGTCTGGAATCCCCAAATAGAAACCCATTGCAGTGGGTTGAATGTCCATATCCTGACCCCCAGAACTGGTGGATGTGACCTTCTTTGGAAAAGGAGTCTTTGCAGCTATAACTAAGTTAAGGCTCTCCAGATGAGGTCATCCTGTACCCGGGCAGGCCCTAAATCCAGTGATAAGTGTTCTTCTGAGAGCCGGAAGAGGAGAAGACGGACACACAGAGGGACGGAGCCACAAGCTAAGGGACCCCTGGAGCCACCAGAAACTGGAAGAGATGAGGAACGGTCTTCCCCCAAGAGCCTTTGGAGGGGATATGGGCCTGTTGCCACCTTGATTTTGGACATCTGGCCAGCAGAACTGTGACAGAACACATTTCTGTTGTTTGTAAGCCACCAGGTTTGTGGTAATTGGTTGCAGCAGCGACAGGAAATGACTACATTGTGGTGTCCCAAGAGCCCTGTCTACTGGTGGGGCAGAAAGATAAGCAGCCTGAGCGCCAGGAGCCCTGGGCTCCTGCCCTGCCCTGCCACCAATGGGCTTTGGGACTGGGCTAAATCAGTTTATCTGTCTGGGCCTCAGTTTCCTTGTCTGTAAAAGGAGGAGAGCGTGGGAGGGGCATTTTGAAGTTGGAGAACAAGGTGATCTTAGAGAGGTTGGAATCTTTGGAAATGTAGGGGTTGGAATCATTAAGTAGTTGCAACATTGCGAAGCAGGTAGGGGCTGAAGGGCAGCGGGATACAGGGAAGAAGCACGGAGGTGCAAAGGGGCACGTCTGTTCTTGTAATGTGCCCCTGAGGCAGAACAGAGGCAGAACCACGGGAGTCTGCTCCCATCTGGTTCAGCAGCTACTCTCGTCCCTTTCCCACTTCACTTTGCCTGGAGACAGCTAACTAGGTGGGGGGTTACGAGCTGTGAATCGGAACCAGCTCATTGCTGTCAGGTACAGTGACCTGACATGACGGAGAAGAAGAAGAAGAAAAACATAACCAATGATGGACGACACATTTAGGATATTCCTGTAGGTTTTAATTTTTGTTTTTTAATCCCAAAAATAATTCTTTTGACCTAGTTTTGGTTGTCTTCAGGATGTAGTTATAGTTAGCAGAGCTGAAGTACAGTAAGCTGTTCAGTGTCCTCACATCACCTTGAGCTGCCAGCCAGCTCATGTCTCAGTGCTAAGTGGATGGGGTGGTCAGATTTTAGCCTTGACTTACACCTCATCAGGTCCGTGTGACTCCAAGGTTAGAAGCGTGGGCTTTGGGATGAGACCGTGACTGTGCCACTAAGTAGCTGTATGACCTCGGGTAAGTTATGAACCTCTCTGAACCCCAGAGTATGCAGCTGCAATTGGGGATACATGTACCTGCCTTTCAGGGTTGTGGAAGGGATTCGTTTGATCCTCACAATAGCTCTATGAGGTTGTCATCGTTGTTGTTAGTTGCTGCCAAGTCAGCTCCAACTCATGGCGACCTTATGTACAACAGAACGAAACGGTGCCTGGTCCTGTGCCATCTTCCTGATCGTTGGTGTCTTTGAGTCCATTGTTGCAGTTCTTGTGCCCTGTAAGGTAGGGGCTGTCAGTGACCTCAAGTTACAGATGAAGGTGTGGCACCATGGAGGGGTTAAGTGACTGCCCCCAGGCCTCAGAGTCACAGAGTGGCCAGGCCACTGCCCCTCCTGGCTTTTCTAATAGGTGTTCAGTCATGAGTACTGCCATTTGGTGGAAGAAGCTAAGCCTTGTATGCTCCAGGGGTTCAGAAAGGAGAGAGGTTGCTGAAAAGCTGATCCAATCCAATGCGCTTGGGATAAAGTTCTGGAACACCAATCTGTATTGGGCGGTTTCCTGGGCTATAATCCTTACGGAGCAGATTGCCAGGTCTTTCTCTTGAAGAGTCTCTGGGTAGGTTTAAACTGCCAACCTTTCAGCTAGCAGCTGAGTGCTTAACAGTTGTACCACCAGGGCTCCTTCCTACACATATTGTTGTTGTTGTATGCTGCTCCATGGGTGAAAAGACCTGGTGATCTGCTCCTGTAAAGATTATAGCCTAGGAAACCTATACATACTACCAAACCCGTTGTTGCTGAGTCAATTCTGAGTCATAGTGACCCTACAGGACAGAGTAGAACTGCCCCATAGCATTTCCAAGGAGTGGCTGGTGGATTTGAACTGCCTACCCTTTTGGTTAGCAGCTGATCTCTTAACCACTGCGCCACAGGGCTCTTGGAAAACAGTTCTCATCTTTCTGACCAGCAGAGGGCGCTCTCTGAGGACACAGGTGGCTTTGATGGTGGAGGTGGATGTAGTCGTGACCACCATTTCTCTGGCCTTCAAAGACAGTCTTCCTGGTAACTACTTTGAGGTTGAGAAGGGCTCTGTGTGGTTCCAGGAGTCAAGAACTCACCGCGGTGGATTTCCTGTGTGGCTTTTGTGGTTGTTGTTAGTTGCCGTTAGTTGTAAAGCCCCACGTACAAAGAACAAAATGTTGCCCGGTCCCATGCCATCTTCAGCATCATTGGTGTCCTTGAGTCCATTGTTGCGGCCGCTGTGTATTCTGAGTGCCTTCCAAGCTAGGGGGCTCATCTCCCAGCACTATATCAGACAGTGTTCTGTTGTGATCCATAGAGTTTCCATTGGCTAATTTTCAGGAGTCGATCACCAGTCCTTTCTTCTTAGTCTGAAAGATTTGCTGAAACCTGTCCACCATGAGTGGCCCTGTTGGTAGTTGAAATACTAGTGGCATAGCTTCCAGCATCACAGCAACACGAAAGCCACCACAGTAGGACAGACTGACAGACGGGTGGTGATGTGGCTTTTGGCATCAATGAAATCATGATGATAACATAGAAGGAGAGAAAACTCTTAAAAGCAACATTCAGATAAAAAAGTCTTATATTTAATAAATTTTACCGAAGTGGCTCTATCTTCGACTGTGACTGTGACATGTAAATTCATAATTCGAGACAAAAACTCTATAATAATTTTCAGGGTGGTTTTTACAGTTGAAAATGGAGAGGATGAAAGACACTTTGTTTGACCTTAGGTAAGAGAGCCCAGTGGTTGGGAAGGGAGGAGGGAGGGGAAGGTATTTCTTTCATATTCAGAGAGCACTTCCGTGCTTTAGCTCTCAAAACATTCGGATTTTGAATTAGGAGAGATCTTACAGATCTTTTCCAGACCAGTCTCTCCTCATATTGCCAGCTCCCCTTTCTTGAGTTTCTGCTATGTGCTGGACACCACCCTAGATCTTTATTTATCTCTCCTAACCCTCACAAAAGGAGCCCTGGTGGCACAGTGGTTAAGCACTTGGCTGCTAACCAAAAGGTCAGTGGTTTGAACCCACCAGCCGCTCTGTGGAGAAAGATGTGACTGTCTTCGTCTGTAAAGATTGCCATACTTTTACACAAATAACACGTGCCTGCTACGTTTGTTTGCCAGCCTCCCCCTCCCCCACCACAAGGTGTTTGGTAAGTATGCTATGCTAATTTTATTTTTAAAGCAACATGTAAAAATATTGGCATGGTAGCGCTTATGAAAATACCTCGCAGGGGAGGGGGACGGAGTGGTTGACAAACAAACCAGAAGGCACACATTATTTGCCTAGAAATACAGTACAGCCTTGGAAACCCTATGGGCCTACTCTGTCCTGTAGGGTTACTATGTATCAGAATTGACTCGACAGCAATGGGTTTGGTTTTGGTTTTTTGAACCCTCACAGAGATGCCAACTCTCAGGCCCTGTCCCAGATCTGTTGCACCCATTTTACAGATGAGAAAACTGAGGCTTAGAGACTTACTTGCCTTATGTCACACAGATTTTAAACGTTGCAATAGGACTTGAAGCAAGGTCTGATCCCAAAGCCCGCTCCCCACCTCAGTGATGCCGCTTTTCCTCACCTTCCGCCTCCCCCCGCTCCCCCATTTGTTTGTTTGTTTTATTTAGCAGATGAGGGGGCTGAAACCCGGAATGGAGAATAAACAACTTATCCTCAGTCTCATAGCCAGTTAGGAGTAGAGCCAGGTTAAGACCCTGGTCGTGGGTCTGCCTCTTCTCTGCTCTTCCCCCTCACCTCCTGCAAGCTCCTGCACATCATTAAAACCCCAGCTGGAGCCATGTTCTCGGCTTTCTTCTGCTAATGCTGTTCACTTCAGAAAGCCTATGGGCTGAGCTTGTATTTATCTTGTCCTCAGGCTTCAATGTAATTGTGTCCTTCTCAGTTTCCTGTGGGACACTCAGTGTGGATAACAATGTTCTTGCTCAGAGAAAACTCAACATCAGCCTGGTTTTTCAAAGTCACCGAGTGCCAGAGATGCTTTGTGTATCTGTGATCATGGAGATCTTTAGAGATCAGGATGAGTATCCCCTGACCCTGCATGGTTTCTGTAAATTGCCCCTGGAAGATGAGGGGAGAGTACTTGGTGGAGAAATATTCCAACCAACTATGAATCAGGCTCCATAATGACATATTTTCTGTGATCCTTATTCAGCTACCATTTAGTGTACATTTCACGGGTTAAAACTGTGGTTCTCAAACTTCTGAGTGCATGAGCGTCACCCAGAGGGCTTGTTAAAAACAGGTTGCTGGACCCCAACCGCAGAGTGTCCAATGCATTCAGTCTGGGATGGGACCAGAGAATTGGCATTTCTGACAACCACTTGGGATGCTGAGGCTGCTGGTCCGTCCTGGACCATACTTTGAGAACCATTGGATTAAGCACAGGAAGGGAGGCAGGTAAGCGGTATCTTTCTACAACACTCATCACACTTGTATTTCCTTGTTGGTTGGGATCTTTCCCCCAAATTTCAGGAGGGCATGTTGTGGCTTGAGCAGGTCACTGCCCTGCCCTGGGCTCCGTGTCCTTCTGACACTGTGTTCCTCCCGGGATAGCTCAAGGTCTCCAGACCTTCACCCCCTCACCTCCAAGCAACATCACCTTCCCGTTGTTGTCCACAAAGCTTCCAGAACTGAGTTTCTGCTTGGCCTGGTGTGGCTTGCATGCTGGAGTGCTCATTTTCCTCTGCCTCTTCTAGGAGCCAAGTCTGTTCATAGAGCTATCCATCTTTCTTGGTGCAGTGCCTGGAATGAAAGAATAATGAATGAATTTTGCCCAGGTGTGAGACACATGCCCAGCTTGTTGCTAAGGGATCAACACTTCTCCTCATATACATACTCCATGGGGTTCATTTTAGAATTCTAAAAAGAAGTTTGCAACTGTTAACACACTCAGCGGCTAACTAAAAGTTTGAAGGTTCCAGTCCACCCAGAGGTGCCTCAGAAGAAAGGCCTGGTGATCTACTTCTGAAAAGTCAGCCATTGAAAACCCTATGGAGCAGTTTTACTCTGACACACATGGGGTCATCACGAGCTGGAATCTACCCCACGACAACTGGTTTGGTTTTTTTATGAATATTTATAGATCTTATTTAAAAAAGAAAAAGTCCTTTCTTGTTTAGAAACACCAAGTTAAAAACAAAACAAAACCTTGAGTACCTCAAGACAAATGTCTCATTCTTCTGATGGAATGCATTTTAAAATAGAAATAGGCTCCCCCAGGCCTGAGTCCTATTTCAGCTATGCCTCTCAGCTCCCGGGCGAGTAGCTTGACCTCTCTGAGCCTCTCTTAAGAAATGAAGGGCTTGGCTGGCCAAGAGACAGAAAAGTCCACATAAACCAGCAACTGCATCAGCCTGAGACCGGAAGAACTAGATGGTGCCCGGCTACCACCAATAACTGCCCTGACAGGGGACACCACAGAGAGTCCCTGATGGAGCAGGAGAAAGGTGGGCTGCAGAACTCAAATTCTAGTAAAAAGAGCAGACTTAATGGTCTGAGTGAGACTGGAGGGACCCTGGAAGACAAGGTCCCTGGACTCTTTATAGCCCAAAACTAAAACCATTCCCAAAGCCAACTCAGACAAAGATTAGAGTGGACTGTGGGACATAAAATGATACTCCTGAAGAGTGTGCTTCTTAGCTCAAGTAGATACATGAGACTAAATGGGCAGCTCCTCTCCGGAGGTGAGATGAGAAGGCAGAAAGGGTCAGGAGCTGGTTGAATGGACACGGGAAATCCGAGGTATGAAGGAGGAGTGTGCTGTCACATTGTAGGGAGAGCAGCTGGGGTCACATAACAACGAGTGTATAAATTTTTGTATGAGAAACGAACTTGAATTGTAAACTTTCACATAAAGCCCAATAAAAAGAAAAGAAAAGAAAAGAAGTGAAGGGCTTGGCTGGAAGCCCTTCAGCAGCTGTGCCGTGACTTATATGAATGGTATAAATCAGTGTTTCTCAGCTTTGGTTTATTACTGTCCCCTAACAAGCCTTTTTAGATATCCCCCCCCCCCCAATTCCATGAAATATTAATACCAAGGCTATACGGGTCTGTTTATCTGCTGTGGCCCTCTGGAGGGCCGTGAACCATCATAATAGATGCTTTTCATTCCCCAAGACCCAGTTTCTAGCCCATTGAGAGCACGTGGTTTCGGTGAGCCTTCCCTTCTCTGGGCAGGCCAGCAGGACTGCCCACACCCGGGCTAGGAGCAGAGCCTGGGAGTGCTAGCCCAGCTCCTGCTCCGGAGAAGTTCCCGGTCTCAGAGTGCAGAGAGAAATAGAACCCCATCCAGCTGTGGTCTGCCATGGCTGACACGCTGGGTGCCCTGCTGTTCGGCTCAGCTGCTGGGAACCAGAGGCGGGTAAGACTCGGTGCCCAGAATAAGGTGCTTCCAGACGCGAAGAGGAGGCAGAGGGCAAGCATGCTAAGTGCTCTGTTAGAGGAAGCTGGGTAAGGGACACGTCACCACCTGGGTGGCGCTGATGCTCTCTGCTGTCAGACCTCACAATCCGTCACTGGGCCAGGCTGCAGTGGGGGCACTGCAGTATCCTCACATCTGCTAGACCCAGGCTGGCAAAGCGATCAGATGGTGGAGCAGCAAGGAAACTCAGGTTGCAGGAGGGGAAGGAAGGACAACAGGGAAGCCGCCTGAGGTCAAGGCCAAGGCAGTACTTGGCTTAGGGGGAAGCTGAGAGTGGGCCCAGGGCGCCCCTCTTCCCCCCCCCGCCCACAGATTTCTGCAGCTGCTCTAGCTTTGCCAGTTATCAGTTGCTGTTAAGTTGATTCTGACTCATGGCGACCCCATGTGTTTCAGAGTAGAACTGTGCTCCATAGGGTTTTCATGGCTGTGACCTTTCGGAAGGAGCCCTGGTGGCTCAGTGGTTAAGCGCTTGGCTGCTAACCAAAAGGTCGGCTGTTTGAACCCACCAGCTGCTCCGTGGGAGAAAGATGTGGCAGTCTGCTCCCATAAAAATTAAAAAAACAAAGAAAACCCGTTGCCGTTGAGTTGATTCTGACTCATAGCGACCCTATAGGACAGAGTAGAACTTCCCCATAGAGTTTCTGAGGAGCAGCTGGTGGATTTGAACTGCTGACCTTTTGGTTAGCAGCCGAGCTGTTAACCGCTGCAGCACCAGGGCTCCCCTATAAAGATTACAGCCTTGAAAACTCTATGGGGCAGTTCTGCTTTATCCTACAGGATTGCTATGAGTCAGAATTGACTCAAGGGCAGTGAGTTTGGTTTTTGGTTGGACCTTTTGGAGGCAGATCACCAGCCAGGCTTTTCTTCCGAGGTGCCTCTGAGTGGACTCGAATGTTAAACCTACCAGTTAGTAGCCCAGCGCTGATCCACTTGTGCCACCCGGGGACTCCTGCTCTAGCTGTGGTGGCCTTTAATTTCCTCTGCCCCTAGAGGCATGCACTCAACCCAGAGAACACCAAGGTGGCCCCGGAGCCCTGCTGAGTGTAACAGAATTGACTGCAGCATCCTTGCATCCCAGGCTGTGGTTTCGGCCTGCAGCCCCTAGCTCTACCCGCTCTGTACCCCACGTTCTTCCCTTCTGTCAGGCACGTTGTTCGTTGCTCATTATTGATCTGCCTCTGGTTTCTTATTTGCACGTGGCTGTTTTGCTGTAAGGCGTGTAATCTTGTGGAGGGGGGCGCCTAGCTCTTGGTGAAACAGAGAGGGTCATACATTCATAACCAGTGAAAGTCTGCTCACCCTTCCCGTGTAGTCTTTTTCTCAACGCCCACTTTCGTTTTTATTCCTCTCTTACAAGGGTCATGTTAGCCATCCCCCTCCTCTCCTGCCCGTCAGTCTGTGGATTGGACATTAATACTTACGTCAAACAGTTGCGCTCCTAGGGAGTCCCCTCCCTCTTCCCCTTCCTCCAGAATCACTGATTCAGCCACAGTGGCATCACTAGGGTTGGCGTCACCCAGTGGGTAACTCATGGTGTCACCCCCCCATGGACCTCCTCCCATACCAGACCATACAGAATCCTTAGTAATGTTTTTTGTACTAATGTTACTCATAAATCATTAGTTCTCACAGATCACTCCTTCTTCTCCTTTAATTACTACTTCATTCGCAAAAAAGTTAAATTGATATAGGTTCACAAATACTAATTACCACAATATTTTAGCTGAAACACCAGAAAATTTGATAAGATCAATGGCTATAAAAACATCAGCAGCAAGGAAGACAGCAGCACCGTGCAGACAAAACCACGTGATTCGAAGTGTCATTGTAATTGGGTAATAATGACAGCTCTGACTGGAGTGCATTCCAAAAACCAAACCAAACCCCTTGCTGTACAGTCGATTCCAACTCATAGTGACCCTACAGGACAAAGTAGAACTGCTCCATAGGGTTTCCAAGGAGCAGCCGGTGAATTCGAACTGCTGCCGACCTTTTGGTTAGCAGCCGAGATCTTAACCACTGCACCACCAGGGCTCTGGGGAGCTTTAGAAGGTTCAAAAAGTAAATTGGTGTAGAGTTTTAGCCTTGTAGGTATATTGATACGTATAAGTTGGACTTAGGAGAAATGTTTTTGTTGTTATACCTAACTATAGGAATATTTTTATAAAAAATAATAAATTTCTGCTGAAACACTGCACAAAAATTTTATAGACAGTTATTTTGGTGTCGCCCCCTCTGACGTCACCCCGTGTGGTCCACACTCCCTGCATCCCCCTAATGACGCCATTTTTCAGCCATATCAAGTGTGACAGGGCTTCTCCTGCAGAGAAGCTGCTGGAAATAGCAGCTGCATTTGACAGGGCTGGGGGCGCTCCGAGTCCAGTCATCCTGCTCTGAATGCTAAATCCAGTGGGGTGAGGGGCAAGCAGGCGTTTTCTGGCTTCTGCGAGGGGAGCCTCCCTGGGCTTCCCCGGCTTCCCTGCGCCCTCACCTGACGCTGTTTCTGCCTGCGCGGGAACACGCACCTTCTCGGGACCAGGGAAACCCCTGTGATGGGGGCTGCTCCCTCACCTTTCTGCATTGCCGGATCCTTATCTGTAAACGGGGACGATAATAGCTCATACTCTGCAGGGCCGTGGTGAAAATTAAATAATGCAGGTTAAGCTCCCAGCAGGGCACGATGGAGATGCTATGTGGTGGAGGCCCTGTTATTATTATTATCATTTTGTGCAATGGGACCCGAGCCCCGGCAGTCACAGGGGTGCTGTTGCAGGCTACACCAGCTCTGGAAGGCTGGGGCGAGCTCTGGGATGAATAATTCATCGCCAGTCTCCTTTGCTCCTGAAGCAGCTCCTGGCAAACGCTGCAGAAGAATTCGTTTGTCATGGGTGGGCGTATGCGCGAGAACAGATGGGATTCCCCAGTCACGTGCTCCTGCAGACAGCATGACACACATATGCGCCTAGGAAGCCCTGCTTCTTGGAGGAGCCCAGCAGGATCCTCAGCATCTGAAAATGGATGCGATGGATTTGCTGTCGGTGCCATATGCGGCAAAGGCTTTGTTCTGCTCCTGGAGGGAGAAAGCGGATATTTTCCATCTTGCTGAATCCTTGAAGTCACCTGACAACGTCTGTTAACCATTGATGCACAGATGTATCCTACATTTAGAGGAGGGGTTTACTTCATTCATTCCACAATTATTTGTTTAGTTCCTAGCGCGTCCCAGGCCCTGTGTTGGACATGGGGAGCAGAGATGAATGGGGATCCCTACAGAGTGTTAGGGAAACTCAAAGGTAGGGATTGCTGCCCTCTAGTAGGCATTTAATAACTATTTGTTGAATGTACAAATAACTGCTTGACTGAAAGTTATTTAACCCAACTTGTGGCAGTCAGGGAAGGCTTCCTGGAGGAGGTGATAATTAAACTGCCGTTTGGAGAGTGAACTGGAGTTATCTAGGTGAAGGAGGATTTGGGAACACAAGTGTTTAGTGTTTTGAGAAAATTGTCACTAGATGAAATAGTCTGCAGTGTAGGCAGGAGTCAAGTTTGCACAGGATCCAGTGGGAGCCACTCAAGGGTGTTGGGTATTATTTAGTATTATTTGTATGGTGGTATGAGAAATTCTAGCTGTGTTTGGGAGAATGGGTTGAAAAAAGGAAACATGGAGATGGGGAGAAGTTTATTTGTCCATCCATTCATTCACTCACTCACTAATTCATCCACTCAGTCTCTTCATTCATGCAACAAATATTTCTTGAGTGCCTAGTGTGGTCTATACCATGAGGTGCCGGTGGGGAGAGGCGGCTACAAATCTGATGCGCTGGGAAGTGAGGGATGGGACAGGCCAGGCTGCCTAACGGTAGATCAGTCGCCCTTTGCTTCAAGCTAATGAAGTCTGCAGGGCTCAGCTCCTCCCTGCTGTACCAGAATCCCCATGAGGGTGTCTTCATCACCTGCCACCTGTTTCCGTGAGCTTCCTGAGTTTTCCTTGGCACTGTTGCTGGTTAGTCTAGGGCTGGAATGCATGAAGCATAGATGTGCACACCTCTACCTTCATACGGCTCAGGTGGGCAGTGACCTTGGCCAGCAGATTTCTGTGTATTTCCTGAATGCTGAGGTCGGTCCTGGTTGAACCCTAGTTGGAGGTGCTGCTTTAGGGCAGACATCTGGGTAGCCCCTGCATTTTGTCACACAGAACGTCCACTCTGCTTTCCCCCCTTTGATGCCCTTCCTGAGCATCTTCCCCTCAGCAGGGTGTGCTTTGTGGATTACCGAATCAGAACCTCCTGGAACATGTGTTAAAAGGCAGATCTGGGGCTCCACTGCAGATTTACTGAATTAGCATTTCCTGGGGGGAGCCAGAGAGTTTGCATTTTTAATCACTACCCCCTGGCAATTCTGAGGCTCTTGCATGGTGGAGAACCACCATTTTAAAGCACAAAGCGTTTTTCTGAATCAGCAAGGGACTCTTTGCTGAGTGCTTGCAGCTTGCCAGGCACAGTGCTGGGTATCACGCCGTGGCTCATTTCATTCTCCCACCAGCCCTGCGTGATGGTGCAGTGAATCTACCATCTTGCACAGTTAGTAAGGGGTGAAGCTGGGCTCAAACCCCAGGTGCCTAAAGCTCCTGAAGGTCTCCATCAATGCTCCTCCGTGGGTGGTGTAACTGATTCACTGAAAGAGGAGAATGCATGGGGCAAAAGCAGCAGCAACTTTATCATCCTCTGGTTGCCCATTCCAACCCACCCCTGCGAGCTGGGGCTCCACCCCTGGATGAGACCTGGCCAGCCCACGAGACCTGCAGTCGTTTTCAGTCTTGGGAGCACCTCAATTTAGAGGCATGCAGGGGGTGCCTGGTTTCTGTGGGCAGGAAGGCAGAGAAAATGGGAAGGTGGGGAGCCAGAGGCGGCCTCCTGGGTCTGGCCCTGATGTGTTGTGTGCCAGGGAGCTGATTCCGACTTGGAGCGACTCTGTAGGACAGAGCAGAGCTGCCATTAGTGTTTCCTAGGCTGAAATCTTCACAGCAGCAGATCGCCGGCTCTTTCTCCATGGAGCAGCTGGTGGGTTCGAAACCCCAACCCTTTGGTTAGCAGCTGGGCACTTAACCCACGGTGCCACCAGGGCTCCTTGACCCTGATGTACAGTTTGGTTTCCACTGGCCGTGGCGGATGTTGAGACACTGCTGCCTCTGGTGGGCCTTTCATGGGTTCCTGAGAGCTTCTGTCAGCAAAACCTCTCCAACTTCCATCTCTCTCCCTCCTGTGGTGCCTCTCGTGGGCAGTTCCCTCAGCTGCTACCCCCCAGGGCCACCTCCAGCCTCTTTCTGCTGAGCCTTCCCTCTGGCCAAAGCCCCCATAGCATCTCCAGTCAGACCTTCCTACTTCCCCAGTCCCACCTCCGTGTCCAAAAAGCTAGCCAGGGGAACTGGGGGTGGAGCCTGGGGGTGGTGCGGGGAGTGGAAGTGGAGCCCCAGGGGATGGAGCTTAGGGGTGGGGGTGTGGAGCCTGGGGCGGGGGTGGAGCCCAGGGGCTGGATGGTGTGGTGGAGCCTGAGGGGTAGAAGTGG
>NW_004443958.1:19175385-19237466 GCF_000243295.1 Trichechus manatus latirostris | reverse complement strand
GGGGTGGAGCCAGGAGTGGAGTCTGGTTACTTCACACTTTTCTCCCCTCTCTGCGGTTTTAGCCACCCCCCCTCCCAAAAGAGACCAAACTGGTTGCTGTCAAGTTGCTTCCAACTCATAGCGCCTGTGGAACAGAGCAGAACTGCGCCATAGGGTTTCCAAGGAGCTCCTGGTGGATTCGAACTTTCTGATTAGCAGCCGTAGCTCTTAACCACTGTGCCACCAGGGTTTCCAGCCCTTCTTCAGTACCCTTTTATCCCGTGTCCCCAAGATCTGGAGGACACCTATATGCTGTCCAGGTGGCCCCTTAAAGCTCTTCTACTAGGTCTGACGTGACGATGAACCCCTCACAACCTCCCTAGGGGATGGTGATCTCGCAAGATGCCTAGAAATTTTGGGGGGGATACTGACCTTCTGGAAGTGGATGGTGGTGATGGTTGCACACCACGACGGGTATAATTAAGGTCGCAGAATTATACACGTAAACAGGGCTGACATGGCAAATGCTTCGTTGAAACTTTTACCAGGTGCCATTGAGTCAGTTCCAATACATGGCGACCCCACGTGTGTCAGAGTAGAACCGTGTTCCATAGGGTTTTTAAATTGCTGATTGTTTGGAAGTAGATCACCAGGCCTTTTTCTGAGGTGCCTCTGGGTGGACTTGAACCTACAACCTCTGGTTTAGCAGGGGAGAACGTTAACCATTTGCATCACCTGGGGATTCCTATATATATACTTACCACAATAAAAAATAAAAACTCATAAAAACAAACCGCTCTGGTTTCACCTGCCCAGGTGAAATCCTTATACACCTTCACAGTCAGTGGCAAGCTCCTGTCTCAAACCCTGTTTTCAGTCACCAGCTCTGTGTAGACCTGCGTCGCTGTCCTGTTGAAGCATTAGCAGCACCTGCAGCTTTGTAGAAGTGGAGCTTCTCAGGCCCAGCCCAGACCTCATAAAGTGGAAACTGCTGGAACAAGATCCCCAGGTGCCTCGTATGCACGGTGCAGTCGGAGAAGCGCCTGTCTGCACCTCGCTTTGAAAAGTGGGGGCAGGTGGCAGCTATTTATTAGGGCCCAGCTGAAACCCAGGCAGGAGAGTCCCATTTTACCATCTGTCACGCTGTCTATAAATTAGCTAAGCGTTCTCCAAAAATATCTCTGCCGAGTTACCATGTGATGACACGACCTTGGCATTCTGGAAGCTCGATGTATCTCAAACTCTTGTTCAAAAAATATGACTCCAATTTCTGCAAAACTACAGTGAAAGGTAATGTGTTATCTACTACCCTGTTTTCCTTGTAAGGCTCAACATGAAGGGAGAATGATGCTGTTACTGCTGCTAGCTGGCAGCTACTGGGCATGACTCTGTAATAAGCGCTGTGAAAAACGCTCTGTATTCAATGCATTTTCCCATTTAATTTTCCCGTGACCCTCTCATAATTGAGCACCAGAGATACGTGTCTCTCATCAGGTAGGTGGGTTTGCTTCTTTATGTCTCCCAACAACAGCTAGAAAGTCCAACATCTTTTCCTCTTTGCCCTGGTTGTCAAGAAGCTCAGAGCCACATAATTAGAAATTCTTTTATTCCAGACTCCTGGCCTGTTTTCTTCTGCCTTCCAAATAATTCAAACTCTGTCTTTCTGAAAATCTTTCATTTCACTGTTACACTTTCAGTTTATTGTAACCTACCAGTTTTAAAAAGCAAATATGCCCTTTTGTTGACTGAGGTGTGTTTGAGCCAAGCCCTGGTCTTTTCAGTAGCCTCATATGCATGGGAAAGCTGGATAATGAAAAAGGAAGACAGAAGAAGAAATGATGCTTTCGAACTGTGGTGTTGGCAAAGAATACTGAATATACCCTGGACTGCCAGAAGGATGAGCAAATCAGTTTTAGAAGCAGTTCTTCAAAATGCTTCCTTTCAGATTCAAACCTCTGCTGAACATTTGCATTGCTAACAAGTTCCAGGCGATGCTAATACTGCTAGTTATGGACGAATTCTGAGAACCAGAAGTAAAGCAGTGATTCTGAAAACTTATTATGCATAAGAATCACCTGGGGATCTTGCTAAAATGTAGATTCTGATTCAGTATATCTGGGGCAGAAGTGCAAATTCTCAGCAGAGGTTCAAACTGGAAACAACCGATTTAGAAGAAATACAACCAGAATGCTCCTTAGAAGCGAGGACGGCTTGACTTCAGCTTCCTTACTTTAGATACGTCATCAGAAAAGACCAGTTGCTGGGAAGGGGCATCGTGTTTGGTAAAGAAGAGGGTCACTGAAAACTAGGGGAACCCTCAGTGAGATGGATTAACACAATAGCAATAACAGTGGACTCAAGCATAACAACAATCATGAAGATGGACTGGGCAACGTAAGGTTGACACCCTGATCTTGCACTCCTGACTTCTAGAACTGTGAGGCAAAAATTTCTGTTCTTATCAGCCACCCGGTTTGTGGTATTTTGTTATGGCGCCCTACGAAACCAAGAGAGGGCCTGTCTGCCTGTCGCAGGGACCATGTTTAATTCATCCCGATGTCCCCAGGCCTGGCACAGGATATGGGGCCAGACACCAGCTGTACTGAATTGTAACGGAGATGCCTGCTGGACCAGTGTACAGCACAGAGAGGACCCCAAAGGCCCAGAAGTGCACCCCCGCTGACAGAAGCAAGAGACTCAAACTCACTGCACCAGTATGTGACAAATCAGCTTGAGACACTGTTAGATTCTTGAAAGTCGGGTGATAAGCCAAAGCTTCTCCGAGGAACGTTTGGGGAAAATCATTTCGCATTACACAATAGTGCAATGGAGAAGTGGACTGGAGGATTTAGCAAAAAAATCAATAAAAAGATGTTAGCTGGCATTTATGGTCTGCACAATACTTTTTTATAGCCCTTTAGTCTGTATGTTAATCAAGTGGATGGGTGGGTGGGCAGATGAGTGAATGAATGAGGGAGTTACTATGAAATTAATTTATTTACTCATATCTTCATCTGCCCACCTAGCAACTTTCTTCATCCAGTCATTCAACAATCATATTTGTTGAAAGCCTGCTCCCTGTCCTGAGCTGGGCCCTGGGACTCTGACTGTGTACAGGACACCGTCCCTAGTTTCTTAGTTCAGTACAGAGTTACTCAGGGTGAGGCCTGAGGCTGCTTGAATTGCCTGGGGAGCATGTTAAAAACACAGATTTCTGCACTCAGCTGTATTGTTGTCAGTTGCTTTAACTCTGACTCATGGTGACCCCGTACACAACAGAAAGAAATGTTGCCCGGTCCTGTGCTATCATCACGATCATTGGTATGCTGGAGTCCACTGTTGTGACCACACTGTATTTTGAGTGCCCTCCAACCTAGGGGGCTCATCTTCCAGCACTATATCAGACAATGTTCTGTTGTGATTCATAGGGTTTCCACTGGCTAATTTTTGGAAGTAGATTGCTAGGTCTTTCTTCCTAGTCTGTCTTAGTCTGGAAGCTGCACTAAAACCTATCCACCATGGGTGACTCTGCTGGTATTTGAAATAATGGTGGCATAGCTTCCAGCATCACAGCAACATGCAAGCCACCGCAGTGGAACAAAATGATAGATGGATGGTGACGCTCAGCTATAGACCCACTGAATTAGACTCTTTGGGGGTTGTACCCAGGAATATGTATTTATTACAAGCTTTCCAGTGGACATTTGAGAACCACTGGCCTGGTGGAGGAAACAGACAAGCATACAGGCGATTGCATTCCAGTGTGCCTAATGGCTAGGGGAACAGGAAGTGGGACGGGTGTTCCAGGGAGAAGGAATGGCAGGGGAGAGAGGAAATGGGAGACTTCCAGGAACTAAAATGACTGTGTTGCCTTGATTCTGGGATTGAAGTGCAGACAGTCTGAAGTGCCCTCCAGTTCTCAGGTGCAAGAAATGATGCACCCATTGATTTGTTCTAAACCCACTTTAATCTGGGTCTTACCCTCACTTTCCAGGGAAGAGAGAAAATCAATCTGTTGCGTTTGGGGCCCTGTTCTCCCTCTCTGTTACAGTGCAGAAGCCTACGTTTTCAGGAAAAGGACACCAACTGCTACAGCAAGGCCAAGTGAATAAGCCTTCTTGGTCCAGTGGATGTGGGCGTCTCTGTTGAGACTCCCAGGCTGAGGAGTGGGGCCTTCAGCCACGGCTCCTGTGAGTCCTATCCGCCTCAGTGGGGGTCCCCGCCTCACCCTATCCCATCTCCTCCCCCTCAGCGCCTGCCTCTGTGTGGGTTTTGTCTCCTGAACAAAGGCCTGGGGCAGAGACATTCTCTGCTTTCTTGACAACTGATCTGGGAAGCAAAGATGCCTGCCTCCGAGCACGGGTGGCTGGCTTGGTTTGTAAAATAAAGGAAGAAAATTAGCCTCTTATTTTTTCTTTTTCCTTCATAATATCTCATTACATATCTTCCTGTCTTAGTCATCTAGTGCTGCTGTAACAGAAATACCACAAGTGGATGGCTTTAACAAAGAGAAGTTTATTCTCTCATAGTCCAGTAGGCTACAAATCCAAATTCAGGGCATCAGCTCCAGGAGAAGGCTTTTTCTGTCAGCTCTGGAGGAAGGTCCATGTCATCAATCTTCCCTTGGTCTGGGAACTTCTCTGCTCAGGAGCCTCAGGTCCAAAGGACGTGCTCTGCTCCTGGCACTGTTCTCTTGGTGGTACGAGGTTCCCATGTCTCTTTGCTCACTTCTGTCTTTTATATCTCAAAAGAGATTGGCTTAAGACACTATCTAATCTTGTAGACCTCATCAATATAACTGCCACTAATCCATCTTATTACATCATAGTGATAAATCATACAGTACTGGGAATCATGACCTAGCCAAGCTGACAGACACTTCCCAAACCCCAAAACCAAACACACTGCCGTCAAGTTGATTCTGACTCACAGTGACCCTTTGAGACAGAGTAGAACTGCCCCGTAGGGTTTCCAAGGCTGTAATCTTTATGCAGGCGGTCTACCACATCCTTCTCCTGAGGAGTGGCTGGTGGGTTTGAACCACCGACCTTTCAGTTAGCAGCTGAGTGCTTAACCACTGCGCCACCAAGGATCCTCTATTATCTTCTCACATACAGTAAATTATCTTGTCTGCTTTCTCTCACCGTCCACACCTTTTTTTTTTTTTTTTTGGCTTTAAAAGAATCACATAGCCAAAGATACGCCATTTCAAAAATTTTTTTTACATACACATTTAAGTGACATTGTATTCTGCCACTTTGTTGAATTCATTTATTAGGTCTAGTAGCTTTCTTGTATCCCCGGTCCTATTTTTTTTTTTTTTTTGGCTTTAAAGAATAGAAATTTATTGTTTCACAGTTCTGGAGGCTAGAAGTCTGAATTCGGGTGTTTGCAAGGCTATGCTCTCTCTGTCGGCTCTGGGAGAAGTTCCTTCCTTGTCTTTCAGCTTCTGGCAGCCCCAGCGTTTCCTGGTTTTTCTTGGCCTGTAGACAGAGCCTCACATGGTGGCTTCTTCACACGCATCCACACGTTTTGTGCCCACTGAAGTTGAGAAGCATTGACCTAATTTCTGAAACCAAGTTGACTCTGAAATCATTTTGTATATTTCATGTGGTGTCTACCCTCTTCAGCCCCCTGCTCTGACATATTGTGAAACTGATAGTGTCTTAGAACTCTGTGTGTGTGTGTGTGAGTGCGTGTGTGTGTATAGAGCGGGGCTCAGGAATGGAATTATGGAAGAGATGAGGCCTAAAAAGTAGGCAAGGCCAGATCCTTGTGGCCATGTAAAATGTATTAATTTTTTTTTTTTTTAATTTGTCTTTATAGCATGGGGAAGGCTTTCGAGCCAGGCCAATATTCCGTGGACAACCCTAATAGTTAAAACATTTAAATTTTTCTTTATGGGCTTGAGAATAGTTGCTGTCCTAAGCTCCCGAGTCCCCAACCCCCATTCCAGCCACCCTAACCCTTCTAGCCTGAGCTCTGCCTGATCCAGTGAGGACGGGGTTAACAGTTGGCACCTGTGGCACCCCCAATGTGGCCGCCATCTGTTCTCATTAATCAGCATCCAGGCAGTACCTTGGGTTAAAGATTTTGAAATGGCATCCTTCCTTCTATTGGAAGGCTTAGCCCTCACCACATTCTCATGAAATTGAAAAATTTGGCATTATTACTTCCAATTTGCAAATAATGAAACTGTTGCACAGATAATTTAAGTAACTCATACATGCCACCCACCTGGGACATTTCTGTCTGGTTTATTGTTCTCTGCGACTGAATTGTTAGTTGATTGTTGACTAGAGTTATGAGAAGAAGCTGCTATCTTTCAGTGGCGGAGATGTCCGCTTCAGAACGCCTCTTCCATGATGCCTGTTCAGTACCTCTCCTCCATCTTTGTTGCTCTGTCTTCTCCCTGTCGCATGGCAGAGGAGTTCCAATGACAAATCCATGAGTGTTTGCTGCATGAAGAAGTGTTGGTTGATGAAGAAACGATTGAAGCTCACTGTAGGATTGATCACCCT
This sequence comes from Trichechus manatus latirostris, assembly GCF_000243295.1. Lineage (NCBI taxonomy): Eukaryota > Metazoa > Chordata > Mammalia > Sirenia > Trichechidae > Trichechus > Trichechus manatus. Next base: position 19,230,966 of record NW_004443958.1, on the reverse strand, counting down.
CTCCTTGAACCAGCCAGAGTTATTTTTGAACTTGTCGGTCTCCAGATACAAACTTGTGGAAGGCAGAACCCTGTCTGCTTGTCTTTGCCCCCTGCTTCCCAGCTCCTAGCCCAGCACCTATATTAAGCAGGTACACTCTCATGAATCCTTTGATCGAATGGAGTAGTCGCCAGTCAACCACGTCTTGAAGTTCACCTTCCAGGTCTTGGGGAAGTGAGTCTTAGCAGTCTTCTCACCCTGAAAGCAAATACAAAAAGGGGCCTTTGGGAAGCTATCTGTTCTGCAGTGCTCCTGGGTGGCTGGGTGCTGGAGGTCAGAGGGAGATGGGCACCATGTGATTGGGAAATCTCAGAGCTTTCTCCATGGCTGGCAATTCCATGCAGCTGGCAAACTCCCCCTGCAGTGTGTGGTCTGAGGGTGCATCGGTGGGGTCTGTCCTCACGTCCACGCTGGCGTGTTCAGGAGTGCTGAGTGTCTCCTTGCTGGCAGCTTCTTGAGATTGCGCCCAGTGACAGTGGGGCCAGCCCATGGCAGACTTTTGAAGAATGGAAACCCGGTCAAGGACTTGTGTCACCTGCTCCTGTAGCATTTCCCCAGACCTACGCTCCCCGTGACCTCACACATGACCGTGGTATGGCAGAAAAACACAGGCTTTGCTTTTACAGAGACTACGTTCAAACCCTTGTTCTGTCTCTAGCCCTGTGATTGTTGCTGAGTCACTTGGAAACCTTTGTTACACTCATCTGGAAAATCATGACGACAGGGTTAATGTGCAGATTAAGATAAATGCTTGTCATATATGGATGTCTGACCTTTATATAAAATGCTTGATCGGTATTGAGTCCCTTGCTTGTCTTGCCCTCCAGAGTGTCTCATGGTGGAGCCTCACTCACTACCCAAGAGTTTTAGTTCGTGAATCATGGAGACGTGATTCTACAGCAGTCAGGGTTCAACCAGAGAAGCAGAACCAGTAGGAGATATCTGTTGTTGTTGTTAGCTGCTATTGAGCCAGCCCCAACTCATGGTGACCCCATGGACAATGGAACAAAGGGCCGCCTGGTCCTACACCAACCTCGTCATCAGTTGTGAACTGGACCATTGTGATCCATTTGGTTTTCATTGGCTGATTTTCAGGAGTAGGTAGCCAGGCCATTCTTCCCAGTCTGTCTTAGTCTGGAAGCTCTGCTGAAATCTGTTCAGCATCATAGCAACATGTAAGCTGCCACTGACAGATGGCTGGTGGCTACACATGAAGTGCATTGACCAGGAATCAAACTCAGGTCTCCCACATGGAAGGTGAGAATTCTACTACTGAACCACACCTGCCCCCATAGGAGATAGGTACCAAGAGATTTATTGCAAGGAATTGGCTTAAGTGATTATAGGAGCTGGCTAGGCAAGTTTGAAATCCATATGCCAAGCTATCTGTAAGCTACAACTCTCCCTACAAGTGTGGGCTGAAGCTGCTGTCCACAGGTGGAATTTCTTTTGTGTCAGGGAAACCTTACCTCTGCTTTAAAAGCCTTTCAACTGATTGAATCAGGCCCAACAGGTTGTCTAGAATAATCTGCCTTACTTAAAGTCAACTGATTATGAACTTTAATCACATCTACAAAATACCTTCCCAGCAACACCTAGATTAGTGTTTGATGGAATAACTGGGGACTGTAGCCCTGGTGGCACAGTGGTTAAGAGTTCGGCTGCTAACCAAAAGGCTGGCAGTTGGAATCCACCACCTGCTCCTTGGAAACCCTATGGGGCATTTCTACTCTGTCCAATAGGGTGGCTATGAGATGGAATAGACACGACAGCAATGGGTTTGGTTTTGGTTTTTATAACCTAGTCAAGTTGACACATCAAAGACCACTCCATTCTCAACCATGGGGAGGAGGGAGTCAAGACGTTGGGGGAACTTTCTCAAATAACAGAAGCCCTCCTTCCCCTGAAGAGTTTGATGTGTGGCCCTTCTTCCCATAGAACCATTGGTCTCCAGAGCAGACCTTGTCCTGCTTCCTCCTTCCCTACCTGCTCCATGTCATCTCCATTTGCTCTGAGTCTTTATGGAAGAGTAGGGAAATGGAGTGACACAAACAGTTAAGTGCTCAGCTGCTAATCAAAAGGGTGGCAGGTAGAGTCTACCAGAGGTGCCTCTGATGAAAGTTTTGGCGATCTACTTCCAAAAAACCAGCCATTGTAAACCCTGTGGAGCACAGTTGTACTCTGACACACGAGTCACCATGACTCAGAATCAACTCAACAGCAACTGGTAGAGAAATGAGGCAAGTCTGAGACGTGCTGGCCAACTCAATGGGCAGGTCTGTGAAGGAGTCCTTGGTGGCGTTTGACCATCAGAAGAGAGTGGGGGAGATGTGATTCAGGAGCAGCTCTGGGGAGAGGACAGTATCATACCCAGCCCCCAGCCTCATGGTGAGGTCTTACAGCTGAAACAAGCCAGGCTCCAGGGTGTTTCTCAGGGATAAATAAAACAAGGCTCTGCTCTCTGCAGGACCCACCAGACTACAGAAAAGACAAATGTGGGAATAGTTACTCCCCAGTGGGGTAAACCCTGGGACACTCTGGGAACACAGCACTAGCACATCAGGGTCCTGGAGTCATGGGGGTCAGTGGAAGCTTCCTGAGTAGGTGACCCCTGAACTGAGTTTTGAAGGATTCATAGAAGTTGGCCAGTGGAAATGGAATTATAATACTTTTTTTTCTTGAGGCTTATGACGTTCTTGTTAGGTGCCATCGAGTCAGTTCCAACTCATAGTGACCCTATGCACAATGGAACAAAACACTGCTCAGTCGTGTGCCATCCTCCCAGTTGCTGTTATGCTTGAGCCCGTTGTTGCAGCCACTGTGTCAATCCATCTCATTGAGGGTCTTCCTCTTTTTCACTGAAGACTACCATGTATGCAGTTTGGGGTAGATCAGTGATAATCCTTATAAAGCAGTGTTGTTGAGGCCTGGAAAGGAGGCTGGGTTCCCTGTGCAGCCTGTGTCTGCGTGCTGCTTGAACACCCACTGCAAATAACCAACCCAAAGCTGCTGCTGCCAGAATGTGCCAGACACGGCCTTTGGAGCAGCCTGCTCCCGGGAGAGTGGGCATGGGCTGCGAGCTTGTACACAGAAGGTTCTGGCTGCCTCGGGCTCTGCCTCAGGGGCCAGGAGGTGGACCAGAGTGGGTGATGGGCCTGCTTAGTCCTGAGGGGCCTTCGGAGACCAGGGGAGGTCATGGGGTCATGGCTTTCTTCGGGACAAGTCCCTGTTTGGGCATTTTCTCTGCTTCAAATTCATTTTTGAGCAGTAGGCAAGGCCTTTAAATGAGGCCAAGAAGGCATTTGTTAAACAACCTGTTATGTAATTTGGGGCTCTGTCAGAAGACATGTATTGTCTTAGGCTGGGTTCTCTAGAGGAGCAAAACCAGTGAAGCATCTATATATACATACTTTCATACATATATGCATACATATATATATATGATCGCTATGAGTCAGAATCGACTCAACGGCAATGGGTTTTTGTGTGTGTGTATATATATATGTATGTATGTATGTATGGAGAGAGAGAGAAAGAGAGAGATTTCAAGGAAATGGCTCACACAGTTGTGGAGGCTGGCAAGTCCCAAATCTGTGGGTCAGATATCAGGCTGGAGGCTTCTCTTGACTCACGTGGTTGTAGGGGCTGATGAACCCAAAATCTGTAGGTCACATGGCAGGCTGCTGGCTCATGAGGCTGTGGGAGCCGGTGAATCCTAAAATCTGCAGGTCAGAAGGCAGGCTGCTGACTCATGTCCCAAGAACTGGAGGTCAGAGGATGACAAGTTAGATGCAGGATCCAGATAGGGCGAGCTTGGTAATTACATCATATCGGCCAAACCACTGAGAATCGTAGCCTACCCGAGTTGACCTATAACCTTAACCATCACATTCCACCCCTTGTCAACTTGGCACCTGAACATATCTCCTTAAACCATACATAATCGCTAAATAAAGACAGTTATAAAGTCATACTTGCACCTAACATAATTCAACTAACGTGTACAACCAAAAATGCACTAGCCCTGTTTACATCTCATATTTATAATAAGTTAATGGAATAAGGGAAGGAAGAAAACAAAGACATTTTAAATATATGTATGTATATTTATACACACATACACACACACATACACACATACACGTATAACAAAATAAGGAAGAAATACTGAAAACAATTACAGCCCTCGTTTCTGCAAGTGGTCACATGGTTGCAGCTAGTATTTGGAACTACCTTCTTCTACTACCCATTCCATATTCCCTTTACCCTCAGCAAGCATCTCTGCTGGTTGTGGTTCTTTGCCTCATGGGGTGACCCAAGCCTTCATTCCTGAAGGGTCTGGGTCATTAGTAGACATGTCAAAATTGGGTTGCTGTAGTTTCCATTGACTTTAATCACATGGCATGGTAGTACTAAGAGACGCCCTAAGGGATCTCCTGTATTCTGTTAGATAATATCAATCTGATTTCCCCTTGGTAATCAGGATCAATCACACCAGCTAATATGGAAACTCCTTTCTTTGCCTGTTGATTCAGAGGCATGAGGAGCCTAAAGTGGCCAGGTGGCATTCTTAACTTCCATTTCAGTGGAATCAGTGTTGTGTCTCCAGGTGGGAGCATTCCTCCCTTTGGAACTAAGACTTCTAGACCCACAGAGCATAGGATCATGGGAACAGGAAGCAAAAATTTTGTGAGTGGGTCACTAGGGATAATAGTGAGTGGTGCCACTCCCATTTCCACCTCTTGATTCCCGGGCCTGTGAATCCTAGCCATGGGAGAAACAGCACCATATATTGGACACTGGTTTAGAGCATGTACAGCCTCCTGGAGAACATTGCCCCAACCCTGCAAGGTATTGCCACTTAGCTGGCGCCGTAATTGTGTCTTTAGAAGGCCATTCCATTGTTCTATCAAGTCAGCTGCTTCAGGATGATGGGGAACATGGTAAGACCAGTGAATTCCATGAGCATGGGACCACTGCCACACTTCATTTCCTGTGAAGTGAGTCCCATAATCCAAGGCAATGCTGTGTGGGATACCATGATGGTGGATAAGGCATTCTCTAAGTCTATGGATGGTAGTTTTGGCAGAAGCGTTGTGTACAGGGAAGGCAAATCCGTATCCAGATGTTCAGCTTCCCTTCCCTTTGGGGCAGAAGCCAGCATCTCCTGGGTTCTGAGAAAGGCTGTTCTGACCATCAGACACTCTGGGTAGTTCGCTTCCTTCTTTCTGTCCCTTTAACTCAGGCTCACCTGCCCAGCCTCTGTCTCCCTTTCTCCCCTCTCTCCCGCACTCCCACCTTCTCTCTTCCTCTGCGCTTTCGTCATCACCCAGGCTCTTTCTGTCTCTTTGTATCCAGCCATTTAACCTGTACTGAATTTATCTCAAACTATTTATACACCTGTATTGAATTTATCTCAAACTATTTATACACCTCTAGCAAAGCTAAAGCTGTATAAATAGTTTGAAATAGGTGTATAAATATTTAGAAAAGGCTCATGCAAGTAACCTTTAATAAAATATCGAGTTCTTGGGGCCCCCCAAATGAAATTCTGACATTTGAGACTTTTTTTTTTCTTTTCACCGAGAGACATAAAAGAAAGTAGATAGGTTGTTTAGCCTGAATAATGGGGAAATCATTTTAGAAAATGTTATTTAAAAAATAAAAGCCATTATAAATTGGTTTTCTCCTCATTCTGTTGCATTCTAACACATTAAAAAAAAAAATGCATCAAATTCAAAAGCAAAAACAAAAAGTTCCAAAATTTGGGGTGGGCAGGCAATATCACACCAAATGAATGAAAATAAAACGTAACCGACTAGTCAAAAATGGCAGAGACCTGGAGTTCGTTGCTCCATCTTTTGGTCCAGCAGACTAGAGGCTGGGGATTGTGTTTACTTTTGAAGAAAAATGACTTATCTGGAAACTTGTTTGTCTTGTTTTTTCTTGCTGAGGACTTCTGTGTGACTCTAGAGTTGTGATTCTCAGTGTTTTGTTATGTGTTGTTGGTACACCATCTCTCTCCCCTGATGCCCCTGCCTAACCAACCAAATACACATGTACACACACCACACACACACACACACAAATAACTTTGTGATGTTTTTGCCCAAGGAACAGATATAAGTTCATTTTTATAGCAGATAATCTTTCCCTTAAAAATTAATCCTAGGAATTTTTTTTTTCTATATAATTGGCATTTACTTGAATATGAAGGAAAAAATTCTGGAACTTTGAGTTAAGTGTAATGATTCTGAGTCCCGTATCGTCTATGTGGCCTTGAACAAGTTACTTCTCTGGGAATTATTATTTTTTACCTTTTAAAATTAGAGTAAAACCCGCGAAAGCCAGAACCTGTGTAAGGCGGAAGCCTGTCAGGGAAGGAGAGCTCAAATATCTCCCACTAAAAGGAGCAGCAGAAAAGCGGTGAGGCTGCACCCTGTCAAAGGTGGAAACCTGTGAGACCTGGAAAAACCAGGCAGTCCCGATGAGCTCCGGCTCCTACAGGTTTCACTGTATTATTTAAAAAAAAGGACTTTTCAAGCTGAATATTATGTGAGTCACAGAGGTTCCCTGGGTCACCCATGTTAACCCCTTATTGAGCACACGCTGCAGCAATTTATTGAAAAACTTTAAAATTCACAGCTGATGGGCTTAGAAAAACGTGTCCTAGTCCTTTAAGGATCCCTGTCAGAAAACAGGACCTTTCACGAGCATCTGCTTTGTACTGGGCATGCTTCTATGTGAGATTTTTTTATGTGATGCCCATCCCAACCCTATGCAGTGTATAGTCTTACTACCTTATTACAGAGCCCTGGTGGCACAGCGGTTAAGAGCTATGGCTGCTAACCAAAAGGCCAGCAGTTTGAATCCACTAGCCGCACCTTGGAAACCCTATGGGGCAGTTCTACTCTGTCCTAAAGTTTTGCTATGAGTCAAAATTGACTCGATGACAACAGGTACGGGTACCTTATTACAGAAGAGGAACGTGAGGCCCTGGGAGGTTAAACAACTTCCCCAGTTTACCCAGGTTAGTGCACACCTAGTTCTTCTGCACCTCTGCAGGTGCCACTGTGAACCGCAGATCCCAGCTCAGTGCTAGTGAAAGGGAGATGCTGAGTGAGGGCAGGGAGGGGATGGTGGTCACATCAAGCTAGAGTCCATCTCCAACCTCACTGCTTAGGGCACAGTGGGTCCGACCAGCCTCCCAGCTGAGGTTTCAAGTAGTGATTTGATGAAATGAGATTTCAGTCCATTAGGCCACATCAGACTAGATCAGCTTCATTTGGTGTGTATTTTTGGCAGTGGAGCTTTCTATGAAAAGTACAGTCATAATAATAAGCCATTTGGGAAGATAAATAGGCTCAACTGTCAGAAGGTAAAATAATCAAGCTGTAGTCATCTTGGAGGCAGAGGCTCTGTGGAATAATAATAACAGTAATAATAACAACCCTAACTACTGTTAGAATAAAATAAACCCTAATGATAATTGTTACTAAGAATCCTGTTGTTGTGTGCCGTCAAGTTGATTCTGACTCACAGTGACCCTATATGACAGAGCAGAACTGCCTCATAGGGTTTCCGAGGCTGTGATCTTTACAGAGGCAGATCGCCAGGTCTTTTCTCCCACAGAGTCGCTGGTGGGTTCGAACCACCGACCTTCTGGTTAGTGGCCAAGTGCTTAACCACTGCACCACTAGGGCTCCTTTTAAGAATCGTAACTGGCATTGATCAGGGGTTTGGCCTGTGCTGGGCCAGGTGAGATGGAGATGCCACACATGCCATCTCATCCGTCTTCCTATCCCCAGGGCTGCAGGAATGTCCAACATACAACAGACCCTCAATGGTTTATGTCTTTTGAACACTATGATTCTTCTAACTGATCTTGCCTTGGTCATTAGGGAACTCACAGATAAATGTGAAATTTAAGTGCAACAGTTAAGTGCTTGACTGTTAATGAAAGGTTGGCAGTTCAAACCCACCCAGCGACTCCGCGTGAGAAAGACTCATAAAGATTACGGCCTGGAAAACCCTATGGGGCACTTCTACTCTGTCACGTGGAGTTGCTATGGGTCAAAAATTGACTTGATGTCACCTCACAATAACAACAGCACCATCTGTAAAGAACTTTATTTTCTAATTTTATCTCACTTGGTTTATTTTCTCCTGCCAGTGACTCTCCTTTTATCTTTTGCTTTCTGTCTCTCCTTGCCCACTGCCTTACTCCAGACTCTTCTCTCCTTAAAGGTAACATTTATCGACTATTTACTGTAGGGCAGGTATTATGCCAAGGGCTTTCTATGTATTATCTAATTTAATTATTACAACTATTTAATTTACGGAGAGGAAATAGGAAGTTTGCTGTTTTAGTCCCTGCTGTATTCCCAACACCTGGGCCAGGTAAGCAATAATGGCAAGTTAGACTGTAGGGATGGCAATAAGAATGGACAGAATGAATGAGTGGAAAGGTGTTTAAGTGATAGCATCCACCGACTTTGTGATGGTTTAAATGTGACAGTGATGGAGGGAAGAATTAAAAATGATTCTCTAGGTTCCGACTGTAGCAACAAGGAGGGAACAAGTTCTCTTTCCTTAGCAGGGAGAAGACTAGGGAGAAAAAGCTTTGGAAGGAAAATCGAGAGTTCCATTTTGGACATGTTAAAGGTGGGTTGCCGTTGGAACATCCATGTGCAGATGCCAAGTAGACAGTTGGATCTGTGGACCTCGCTTAAGGTCAACTGATTAGGGATCTTAATTACATCTGCAAAATCCCTTACCAGCAGCACCTGGATTGGTGTTTAATTAACTAACTGGGAGAAGGTGTGTGTACACCAGAAGCTGGGAATCTCGGGGGCTGTTTTAGAATTCTGCCGGCTACAACTGCCCTCCTTTCTTTGGTATTTTCTCAAGGTTTTGGTATCTGGCTTTTTGTATTTGCAAGAGGAAGGACTGGACAAATTGGAGACCAAACTTGGTAAGTAAAAGGAAGAAACTTCTCCCTCTTGATTATGATACATTGAAGTCACTGCTTGTCAGTCTTCTGTTTGACCACTTATGGGGCCCCAAGGAGATCAGATTTTGTTCTTTACAGCATAGGTGGGATGCTTTCCTTCTATATAGATTCAGTTTCTTCAGACATCTGTTTTAGATTGCAGAATCTCACTACTCCGTGTAGGTAGTGGCCAGAGAACTGATTTCCATGAAAATGGAAGCTGGAGACCCAGGCGTTTATTTTCCTAATCTGTAAAATGGGGCCAACAGTGAGTTGTTTTGAAGATTAAATGAGGCAGCATACGTACAGCGCCAAGCAGGCTGTGAGAAATAGCAGTTGTGACAGCAACAGTGTGCTGAGGGCCTCTCATGTTCTCTCTCATTTAATCCTCACCACCACTCTGGTAGTAGATACAAGAATTAGATCCATTTAGCAGATGAGAAAACTGAAATTGGAGAAATTAGATAACATGCATGCTCACATCTGTCTAGACCATTATGGCAGAGCTGGGACTTGAACTCAGGGCTGTTTATGGCCATAGCCTGGGCCTGACATCTGTAAAACAAGCATGCTGGTTTAGATTATCAGCAAATGCCTCTCCGCCTGTTATTTCTCCCCATGAGTCTTATCTGTTCCTGGCCTTGGGTAAGATGTGTCCATCCCGTTGACTGCTTTGTGTGGCTTGGGTAAGTCCCTTAAGCTCACTGAGCTTCAGCATCTGCCTCTTTAAGAATGGGCCCAATTCCTACCTGGAGGGTTATTGAGAGGATTAAATAAGGGAACATGTATGACAGCCCCCACCACACAGTGTTGTTGCTGTTAGCTGCTGTCAAGTCAGTCCAACCCATGGCAACCTCGTGTGCAACAGAATGAAACATTGCCCAGTCCTGCGCCATCCTCACAGTTGCCAGCATGTTTGAGTTCATCATTGTAGCCACTGTGCCAATCCATCTCACCAAGGGTCTCCTATCCCCTTGTTGGCCCTCTGCTTCACCAAACATGATGTTCTCCTCTAGCGATTGGTCCCTCCTGATGATGTGTCCAAAGCAAGTGAGTCGGACAGCGTTCTGTTGTGAGCCATAAGATTTTCTTTGGCTAATTTTTGGAAGTAGATCACCAGACCTTTCTGCCTAGTCTGTCTTAGTCTGGAAGCTCTGCTGAAACGTGTCCACTGTGGGTGACCTTGTTGGTATTTGAAATACTGGTGGCATGGCTTCCAGCATCACAGCAACATACAAGTTACCACCGTATGACAAACTGATAGACTGGTAATGCAATCAGTTGCTGCTGAGTCATTTGCATCTCATGAGAACCCAACATGTGTCAGAGTAGAACTGTGCTCTGTAGACTTCTAATCGCTGATTTTTCAGAAGTGGATCACCAGGCCTTTCTTCCTAGTCTGTCTTAATCTGGAAGCTCTGCTGAAACCTGTCAACCACGGGTGACCCTGCTGGTATTTGAAATACCAGTGACATAGCATCACAGTAATATGCAAGTGACCACAGTATGACAAACTGACAGACTGGTGGTGAAGGCTCTCCCACTTGACAACCAAAACCAAACCAGTTGCTGTCAAGTCGACTCCAACTCATGGTGATCCCCTGTGCATCCAAGTAGAACTGAGCTCTGTAGGGTTTCAATGGCTAATTTTTCAGAATTGGATCACCAGGCCTTTCTTCCAAGGTGCTTCTGGGTGGATTCAAACCTCCAACCTTGTGGTTAGCAGCCAAGCATGTTAACTGTTTGCACCACACACAGCAGAAGCTCCTATATGCTTGGTGAATCAGAAACTTCCTTAGGTCAAGATGCTGGATAAACACAAGGTGTTATTACTCTGTGATTAAAAGCCTCTTTGCTTTCCTGGGTTTGTTTTTATGTCTGTGAATCTCCCTGAGCTTCAATGCTTTGGTGAGGTTAAAAATAAAAAGGGCTATCAATGGTTAAAAAAAAAAAAAAAAAAAGCTCATTGAATGGAGTAGGTACCATTTTTTATTCCTGCTGCATCGTGTGAAACCAGCCCCTGAGCCATCTCTTTGCTATTGAGCTGGACCCCCCTGGTGGTTCTTTTAGGGCATGGCGTGGACAGAGAATTCCTGTAAACACAGCAGGGACTGGAAGGGAACCTTAAGGAAGCACCTATCAGCTCTGCACCACGCCCGTCTGTGTGCTCTGAATGAGCAGCCTGCGAGCTGACTGCTGGGTCGGGGTTGCCAGGGAGCCAGGCCCTGTTTTCAGCAGGTTCCAGCTTGGTCTCCACATCAGATTGCAGTTGGAGTTGATCGTTGGCTGTGATTTAAATTGCATCGTGGGGCAGAAGCGTGGTCTGTCTTTCTAGGACATCCGGACAGCTCTGGGCAAAGGGCATTTCTCTGCCTCTTACCAGACGGCTCCCTGGCTGGCACAGATAGTTAAGCGCTCGACTGTTAACCGTAAAGGTTGTCAGTTCGAACGCACTTAGAGCTGCCTCGGGAGACAGACCTGGCGATCTGCTTCTGGAAGGTCACAGCCTTGAAAACCCTTTGGACAGGGACAGATTACCCAATAAGCAAGATACACACGGGCTTAATTGTGTTACTAATCTGTTTAACCATAGCACAATTTCACCTGATGTTCAGCACATTAAAGATATGGTTAAACTCATGTGAAATTGTGCACTACAGATTAGTATGTAAACACAGTTAAGCTGGTGCATACCGTGCTTACTGGTTAACAAAAGCAATGGCAGCAGACCGAATCCCTCCTTGATTCTCGTTAAATAAGCAAGTGGTCCAGCGTGGAGACCTTTCTGGTTTCCGGCTGTTTAATAAACCAGAGTCTCATGGTCTGAGCGGTCCCCAGCTTCTCAGTCCATTCCCACACTCCTCACCTGGCTGAGTCCCCTCCATCCTTCCAGGGCACGACCAAATAATGAGGAAGCAGGTGATGCTTATGGCCCCATTATAAGTGCTCTGGATTAAACACTGGGCCAGTCACTTTACATATATTTGCCCATTTAGTCTTCCAAAGAATATTGGATATACCATGGACTGCTAGAATAACGAACAAGTCTGTCTTGGAAGAAATACAGCCAGAGTGCTCCTTGGAAGGGAGGATGGCAAGACTTCGTCTCATGTACTTTGGACATGTTATCAGGAGGGATCAGTCCCTGGAGAAGGACATCATGCTTGGTAAAGTAGATGGTCAGTGAAAAAGAGTCAGACTCTCAACGAGATGGATTGACACAGTGGCTGCAACAATGGGCTCAAACATAGCAATGATTGTGAGGATGGCTCAGGACTGGGCAGTGTTTCATTCTGTAGTAAATGGGGCTGCTGTGAGTCGGAACTGACTTGATGACACCTAACAACAGTAGTCTTCCAAAATGTGCGTGTGTGTGTGTGTGTGTGTGTGTGTGTTTTGTAGGGGGGTGCTGTGCTATTTTTATCACTGTTTACTGAGACATGGGAATAGTTATGTTCCCAAGGTCTCCATGGCTGTTAGGTCGTAGGAATAGAAATTGATCCTCCCCAAACCCATGGCCTAACCATGAAGCCTTCCCTGAGCTCAAAGTCCAAGTCCACCCTCTTTCCTGGGAGCTCCTGTGACTCGGTCTAGAATTTCTAACGATTTCTATCACCTCCTACCTGGCCAGGCAGGGGAAGTATGTTGCACAGTGCCTGGCACGTAGAAGAGCTTGGAAGTAGTTGCACTTCTAGCCTTTCTTCCTGAAAGCAGGCCCGGAGTCAGAATCACGTTTCTAATGCCCACAGCCTGGTGCGTGGCACATGGTCCATATTTACTGCGTGCTGGTTTTGAAGCTCCTTTGTGTTGGATTCTGTTGAGCCTGAGTCTGAATAAAGTGTGTAGCACACTGAGCAGAGGATGGGTACCTGGGATGGTACTTGGCAGACCCTGGCTGGCCCAATGAGGGAAAGAACATACAAATGGCAGGTGATATGTAATTGTAGTCATCATCTTCAGCATGACTTGGTATTTTCATGTAATATGCAGTAATAATGGAAGACACGTGTCCGCTAGTGGGATGCTCAGGAGCCTGGAAGACCTGAATTTCCATCCCCAGTTCGCCACGTCCTGGTGGCAGCCTTAGGATAAGCCACAGATCCTCTCTTAGCCTCTGTCCTTTCACATGTAAATCAGGGACAACAGTCCTTAGTTTAGAAGGTTGTTCTGTGGATAAAATGAAATGGTTGAAAGAAAGCTCAATAATGATGCCTGCCATAAAAAATAGGCACTTGACAAGTTATTTCATTCATTAATTCATTCAGCAAATATTTATTGAACACCTGCTGTGTAGGAGCCCTGGTGGCACAGTGGTTAAGAGCTTGGCTGCTAATCAAAAGGTCGGCAGTTCAGATCCTCCAGCTGCTCCTTGGAAACCCTATGGGGCAGTTTTACTCTGTTCTGTAGGGTCTCTGTGAGTCGGAATCAACTCAGCAGCAATGGGTTTTATGGGTTCTACTATGTAGGATGGTGAACCTTCATCTCACGTACTTTGGACATGTTATCAGGAGGAATCAGTGCCTGGAGAACGACATCATGCTTGATAAAGTAGAGGGTCAGCAAAAAAGAGGAAGACCCTCGATGAGATGGATTGACACAGTGGCTGCAACGATGGGCTCAAGCTTAGCAGCGATTGTGGGGATGGCGCAGGACCAGGTGGTGTTTCGTTCTTTTATGCATAGGGTTGCCATGAGTCGGAGCCAACTCGACAGCAGCTAACGATAACAATAGCTATGTACCAGACTTTGCTGTAGATCAAGGGTTAGCAAACTGTGGTTCATGGGAAAAATCTGGCCCGTCAGTTATTTTTGTAAATAAAATTTTATTAGAATACAGCCAAGCTCATTCTTTTACATACTGTTTATGGCAGCTTTCATGCCATAATTGCAGAGTTGCATACTTGACACAGAGACTTTATGCAAAGCCTAAAATATGTACTCTCTGGCCCTCAGCAAAAACAGTTTGCCAACTGAGATACAGCCGTGAGTACCAATAAAGGCAAAACTCTGCCCTTCTTGCATTGTATAATGTCAGGTAGTGATAAGCACTAACCACCTACCATGAAGTCATTTCTGACTCTTGGCTACCCCACGTGTGTCAGAGTGGGACTATGTTCCATAGGGTTTTCAATGGATGCGTTTTTGGAAATAGAGCACCAGGCCTTTCTTCTGAGGTACGTCTGGGTGGATTTGAACCTCCAACCTTTTGGTTAGCAGCCAAGCATGTTAATTGGTTGCACCACCCAGAGACTCCTTAGGCATAAACAATAGGAAGAAAATAAAGTGACGTTGGGGTTGGGGGGAGGTAGAGTGGACCAGTATTTTGATAGGGTGACCTCTTTCTGGAGGTGATATTTGAACAGAGATCTGTCTCTGAAGCCATTCAGTTCTTCACCAACAGAAGGTTTCAGTGGGGGCAAGGGTGGGATAGTAATAAAAATTCAGGAAGTATTTATTAAGTTCCTACTATGTGCTTTTAGCTCGGGACAGAAACATGAACAAAGCTGGAAAACTCCTAGTATCCTGAAATTTACATCCTAGAGTGTATGGAGTCACTGACAATAAAGAACTACAAGAGATGATTTTTTAAAAATAAATTATATCTTAAGTTATAAGATGAAAATGCTATGGAATAAAATTGAGCAGGATAAGGGGGAAGGTAGGGTAGCATGGGGGAGAATGTTGCAGTTTAAAAGGGGGGATCAGTGTAGGCATCATTGAGAAGGTGACATTTGAACAAAGAGTTGAGGGAGATGAGGGAATGAGCCTTGCAGGCATGTAGGGTAACAACCTTGAGGACAACGGAAGAGCCAGCACAAAGTCAGTAGGGTTGAAATATGCCTGGCGGTTTTTGAGGAATAGCAAGGAAGCTGTTGTGGCTGGGGCAGAGTTAGGAACAGGGTGAATGGTAGCAGTTGAGATCAGATAGATAATGAGACAGGAGTAGGGGTGTGCCTCTATTTTGAAGGCCAGTCACAGACTTTCCTCTGGAAAGTTTTAACCCAAGGCAGGAACAAAGGATGAATTCAGTGGGTTCTACTGGAGAAAAGTCAATAAAATTGACCCCAGAGGTGAAGAGCCACTGTTATCCTTGAAGAGAAGGTGATTCAGTGTAGGTCAGAGGAATTAAGCTGTAACCAGATGTGTTTCTCCAGGGAGGACGTCAGATGCTGAGAGCATTGTCAACTAGCACTCTGTTTGAAATTAAAGCAAAGAGGTTTATTAAGGCAGCAAACAATTCGTGAACTGGGAAGCACAGGGCCAAGAGGCTGTCAACACAGTGCTCCAGTTTGCTGGAGTTGAGGAGAGAGATTTGTAGTCAAAAACAGGAATTTCTCAGCAAGATTCTGATTGGTTGACCCACTCTGGACTTGCCTGGACTTGCCCAGGTTTGCCTAGGCATAGCTACATTCTGGTAAAGATTGTTTTCTTGGACCTACCCTGGGCATACTCGGACTTTTCTAAGCGTAGCCGGGACTTACCTGGATTTGTCTATTCAGCAAACTGTTGAAATTAATACAAGGGTTATAACTTTAAAGTAGAAGCAGGAGTGCAGAACAAAATGGAGTCGGGTTTACTCCTAGGCCAGGCACCTCTGTATCTGAAGTGCTTACTCATTCCCTCCTTTTGATCAAGAATTTCTGAGAAATTCTTTGATCATAGTATCAACTTCGTTTTGGGCAGAGTGCTTTCTTCCGCATGGACTTGGAATTATATTTCCCAGTAGGACAGTGGTATCAGAATATGTTGGAAGAAAGAGAACTTTATTTTGTTAGTATCTTTCAGAAGTTCTTGTAGATGACTGCTTACTATAGTAAGCCTTTAAAACTTGAGAGGCTATTTACAAATAGCAAGGCACCATCTGAAATCTTCACCATGCCATAACTGGAAACTCTACTTCTGTGATGTTAACCTTGGAATAACATATAGAGTGGGCTGCATTAAAAAATAACCTGGCTGCATTAAGAAATAAAGGGGGTGGTTTAAGGAGTGAGCTTGAGTCCATCTGAAATTTTAGTACTCTTAATGTACGTAATTCTTTTCATAGGCATTACATTGATTCTTTGGGTAATGGCATTGGAAGTAATTTTAAGACGGCATTTGATAGTTCCAATAAAAATCACAATAGCAATTAGTATAATAATTCCTATAAGTAGAACAGATCAGATCCATGAACCAATACCTTTGGGTAACCAGCTAAATATATCCAACCAGGAGTCAGAAGTAGAGTTGACTATGTGAAGCCACAAGTCCTTTTGGTGAATCTTTTCAATGTCTTGTAATAGATCGTTCAAGCTTGGGAATGCTGTAGTTGGGTAAGAGTGTTCGGAGGAATACCTCTCCTATCCCAGCTTTATCAGCTATTGGATTATCTTGTGACATAGTGTTTAACAGAGCTGATAAAGAAATTTGTGGTCAGGAAGTATTTTCATATAGCATTCTCTTGAAGAACAATTAAGAGAATTACTGATTAAACATCACTCCCAGTCTTATCTCTGGAGTTTGTTTCTTGAAACAGACTGAATTCTTCAAAAGGGCACAATGCCTAAAGCAAAATGGTCTTACTAGCTTATCCAGACCATTGTATGACTCAAAAGTGGTTTCAAGAACCAGTTTTTTCTCAAGGATCAAGATTAAAAAGGACACCCAAGGGCAATGGCCTGTGCAGGTTACACCAACTTCTATGAAAGCCAGAAATCTAGATTCCAGGAGAATTACAACTCTTTTGTCATTCCTTCCTTTTTCTCATGGTCCTGCTGTAGAATCTTTGATCAAAAATGTCCAATAATGGTAGCCAGGCACCATCTGGTTTTTAAGATCCTAGGCACCACACAGCAAACTAGGAGGTAGAACAGAAACACTAACAGTAATATTAGGCAATTGTCTGAAATAACCCATGAAACCAAGACCCTAAGGTCTTTGAACCAAGGGAACAAACCTCACAAGGTGTTTATACATAAGCAGCATCAGTAATTGTTTTTCATGTGCCTCAGCAGCAACTACATTCTGCAAAACTTCAGACTAATTATTAATAAACATAGCAAAGTTCATCTATTAAAGCATAAACTTCTCTTACACTCGTGGCATTTCTGTTGTAGCAGCACTAGATAACTAAGACAGAGACTAACAGGAAATCTAATGCTATTCTGTTTTGTAAAGTTACAGCTTGAACTTCAGATACTTCTCTAGTAATGATCTCTATAAATTTGCTAAGTTTATCAACAGAAGCTTCTAACTGGAGAGTTACATTATCTAAACTCATTTAAATTCTTATTATTTTCTTTAATACAAAACCCAGGTATTTGAGTAACTAATAGCACTATGCTGACTATAAAATATTCTATAGTAAAGATTTCCTCATCTTCTAATTTTCTTTCCATTAATGCTTTTAATGTTTCCTTTCTGGTATCAATTTTATGTTCCTCTTATAAGTCATAAGAAACTCATTAGCTAGACGGTTTAGGAGAAAGGAGAAAAATATTTTACTATATCCAGAAAATAGAACGTTAAAACATCAGCAATACTCCCCTGTAAAACCCATAGTAATTCTTTAGTCCACTTAGCCCTATGTAGTTAATTTCTGTTGTATGCAATTCTGGATCAGCTGCAGTCTGTGAACCCATCAGTTTCTACACAAGAGTCCTGGAAATCTTGATTCAGTCTAGTAGCATTCATGTTTAAAATATCATAGTCCTTTCCATTAGTCCAATATAGTCCATCCTTTTTGTTGAAATATTTTGGTCAAGCATTTTCAGCAAGTTAGCAAGGTAAAAGATTATCTGCAGATGACAAAACTTAATATGGGCATGATTAACTTAAAATATTAATACTTCTCAAAAGTGAAAGAGTTGATCTGGATTACAAAAGTAATGCAAAGCCAAATAAAGTCAATTAAAAATATCTCTAAACATAATGATTAACCTTATTTTCAAAAGAGCTGCAGATGTAACACATAATAATCTTCAGACATATTACCGTATAGTCAGGATTTAACAAGAATATATCGAGATTATCAAGTCTCTAAACATCTGAATAGTAATAAAAAGCTCTATGGGTGAATGATGTGAATTCCTCAGTTAAACCATTGGCTTTGATGATGCTAGAGTCAAAAGAAATAAGGTTGCAACCAAGTTAGCAATTAAAAATAATAAAATTATGACAATATTACATGGTTGTTGTCTAACATCAGGCAACATCATTGACACATAAATTTTAAGCAAAAGAAAATTTAGTACTTCTGATTTGACAACACATTTCATGTAACTCCTAATACATTAAATAAACCTTTTTCTCCATAAAGCAGGAAAAATCTTTTGTTACTTTCCATGAAGTTTGAAAATTGTCAGGAGTTTATAGTTTATAGGCCACCAAGAAACAATACTTAAGTTTTTTTAACCAAAAAATCTTAAAGGTAAAAACCTTAGCCTTTTTTTTTTTTTTAAAGCCATGCAGCTTGGTTTCCATCTCAGGAATTTAATCTAATGAGAGTCTGAACACAAAGAATAGATTAACTCTTAAATCCAGTAATCAAAGAAAATTTTGTTATTTTAACAGTGAGAAACCTAATTCTTCATTTTATATGCTATTTACAATTAAAGCTCCTAAAAGACGTCATAAATTAACCTATTAAACTTCAGCCAGACAGATAAAACTTTGACCATACCAAATAAATTCCTTTTTAATAAACCTTTTAAACATTGTCTTTGTTTCATATCTCTTATAGCCCTTTAAATGGCAAAAATGAACCCACTCATTAGTAGACCCAAATATATATAGCCTTTGTGGCATAAAAAACAAAGGTATAAATTATGACAAATATCTATTAACTCAATTTAATATCCTAAGTATCTTGGAAATTATTTTAAACCTATATACCATAAAATATAATTACTATTGAAATAAAGTTTGTTTTCCTTCAAACTTTTACCAATTTCCATATTTTCCCCAATCTGACTTTAGTTCTTTAAGATTTTGTCAACTGGTTTTGGAAATCACAGTCTCTGCTCAACCGACCAATTCATTGATATAGATATAAAGTTATGTCTCTGCCTAGGGGTGGAAACACTTCCCCAAGTCATTTCAGGTGTGTCTCATTGTGATTATTAGCCCTCGGCTTCTTATAATTCTTCTACAATAAAGAGAACTTGTTTACATTTCTCTTATGATGGGGATCCACCTAATTTCTGATAACTATAGTAAGATAGCATTTTTTATTTTGTTTTAAAAGGTCTTCACCTAGTTGGAAGTGGTCCTTTTAAAGCTTCCTTGAAGCTACTTGGTCTCAGAGGCTGGGGGTCAGGGAGGCCTGATCTTGCCCCACCCTCCTTCTCTTTTGACTTATGGTCGAAGATAAGAATAGACCATCTCAGTTCATTTACATCTATTTAAGTTAGCCCAGATATTTTGAAAGACAAAAGATAATTAATTTTTTTCCCTTTTACTCTTCTCTTGGTAAACAGTTTTTCCTTCTGCTTATCACAACCTTTTACCTACCAAAGCTCCTTAACAGTTTATTTTGTAAATAAATTCATAAATTCTTGGCTATCTATCTTTTTTTTCTTCTTGTTTGGGCTTGTCCTATGTCTCCCTTTTCCCATTCTGGAACTGCTAGGTTTACTTTAAGACAAAATTACCCTTTTTCCTTAAATAAAACACATTTCATATAATATCTAGCTTAAGTTACTTAGAAATGTTTTGCTTTTAAGATTTTGCCTGTAAGGTTGACATTGACATTGTACAAAACATAATCTTCGTCAGGAAGAATTCATTTCCATTAACTCCTGGGAATTTTCAGACTATTTTATTTATATATAGGCTTATTTATTATACCAATCAGAATAAGTTCTTTGAGGAAATATAATCTGATTTTAATAATACCATCCAGAGGTAGGAATTATTAGCTTTTCATAACTTTGTCCTTTTGTATGCTTTATAGGCTCCTCTGAAGAAGAAACTTTTGTAATAATTTAAGGCCTTGTTACACCAGTTCAATAGACAATTTATCTTTTTCAGTGTACTTTTCAAATGATTCAATCTGTATTAAAGTTTCTCAGAGTAGCTACTGAAAGCCTAATTCATAAGACAGGCACAAGAAGCAGTTTTTCTTGGAGCTGAGGCATAGAGAAACCTCATGATGGAGCACAGAAGGGAAGAAAGGAAACCCAGACTGAAAGCTCTCTCTAGATCAAAACTGAATTCCTCAAGACAGAATCTCATCCACCTTTCTAGGTGACCCACTGCAGATTTTGTCCAAGCGCACACCAACTTGGGTGAGAATCACATGCTCACTGGGTCTCTGGAGCCAGCTCAACCTACACACTTATAGGGTCTCTGCCTGTGTTTTTCCTTATGATTTTTCCATTTTATGAGGATCAGCAATAGCATAACACTCTTAAAGCAGCACAATGCAAAACAAGGTAACACACACACACACAAAAGTAGCTACACAATTCCAAGCTGCTTCAGTCAGGTCAACCTATCTTAAAGTTGCCGAAGATCTCCCTTAGACCCAGTCCGAGAGCCTTTGTCCCAAAATCTGGGGCAGGTAAACCCTGCAATTTTCGTAGTGTTAGTATTCTTGGGCAGGAGCTTTTGTAAGGTTCTCCATTAATGTTTATGATAATTTCTCTCTGTAAATTTAGTGCCATCGAGGAAAAGGAAAATACTCCTGTTAGATCCCCTTTTAGTCACCAGTGTGGTGTGTCCTTCTTTAATTGCCTCCTTTTCATGATGGGCCAAAGAATTTGGGCCACCCATGAAATCATTCTAGGGGTTGCCCATTTGATAACTGAATCAGCTAAGTTATTGCTTTTGATTTCCTCTGTTTAAGAGGTCTCTTTAGGTTGATGGGCCTGGATTTGCATAACAGCAATTGCATCTTTAGATTGATGAGCCTGGATTTGAATAACAGCAATTACAGAGGGCAGCAGTAAAGCCTCAAGGAGGTCGGTCATTAGAGGAATATTTTTAATTTGGATCCTGGATGAGTTAAGAAACCTCTGATGTTTTTATAGTATCCCAAAAGCATACCTGGAATCCGAAAATATTTACTGACCATCCTGAAGCTAGTCTGTAGGTCCTGGCAAGTGCAATCAATTAATCTCATTTGGCTGAAGTAACTTCAGAGAGTGCTGCTCTTGAAAATAGTGGTGGTACTAGTCGCAGTGAGTACCCCCTGGTAATGGGAACTAGTAGAAGAAGGTTTATAATAAGAGCCATCAACCAAAGGGTTAAATCTGGATTAGCAAGGGGAGTTTCTTGTAGGTCAGATTTTGGTGACAAAAGTTGATCATTCAAATCTAAGCAGTCATGTAGAGGGGAGTCATTCCCATCTGGTAAA
The DNA here is from genome assembly GCF_000243295.1 of Trichechus manatus latirostris. Taxonomy (NCBI): domain Eukaryota; kingdom Metazoa; phylum Chordata; class Mammalia; order Sirenia; family Trichechidae; genus Trichechus; species Trichechus manatus. The sequence continues at coordinate 19,209,596 of NW_004443958.1, read as the reverse complement.
GGCAGTAAAGCTAGTAGCTTTTTTTTTGAATGTTGCGGTGCAGTGAGTTACTTAATATAGTCCTTGTAGCTATAGTCTTTGTGACTACTACACAATGATTGGCTGGGACCATGCAAATAAAGTGTATGAAACCTGTGATAGTTGGGATTATGTGTCAACTTGGCTAGGCCATGACTCCCAGTATTGTGTGATTGTCCTCTGTTTTGTGATCTGATGTAATTTTTCTCCATTTTGTCATGTGTTGTAAAGCCTGAACTCTATGTGTTAATGAGGCAGGATTAGTTTATGCTAATGAGGATTAGGTTGTTTATGTTAATGAGACAGGATTAGGGTGGGATGTGCCACCCTTACTCAAGTCACCACTCTTGCTCGAGTCACACCTTTTGTCTTACAAAAGATAAAAGGAGAGAAAAGTAAGCAGATAGAAGGGACCTGACTACCACCAAGAAAGAAGAGCTGGGAGCGGAGCACATCTTTTGGACCTGGGATCCTGCACTGAGAAATTCCTAGACCGAGGAGGCAGAGAGAACTGTAACACTGGAGACAGTGAGAAGCAGTGGCAGAGAAACAGCAGCAGTAGAGCCAGCAGAACCAGAAGACAGGCAGGAGACAGTGTGGTGGGCTTCCTGGCCCACAGAGCGAGAAGCTGAATGCCTTCAGGCAGGAGCCTTCCTGATGGAGTAGGGTGCCTCTGGGCACTTGGCAGAGCCAGGCTTTCCCACTGACAGAGGGAGAGAGAGCTGAGTGCCTTTGGGCCAGGGCTTACTAGTGGACTGGGGTGCCTCTGGGCACTTATTGGCAGAGCTAAAAGAGCTTTGTAACAGTTATCTGAGTAGGGCAGAGAGCAGGCTGAGGGACTGAGAGGCCAGAGAGAGGCCTGCCTGAGAGCACAGCTGAGAAGAGGGTGTCTTGACTGAAGAACTGTATCCTGATTCATTCCGGATCCTAAATCATAACCTGCTTCTTCCCTAATAAACCCCATAATCGTGAGTATTGTCTGACTTCTGTGTGGCCTTTGCAATGAATTACTGAACCCAGCAGAGAAGTAGAGGGTGCTGTGGTAGGGACAATTGGTGTCAGAATTGGTAAAAAGGTTGGAGAGAGGAGGCATGTCTGACCTCTACCTCACAGGGATCAGCCTTGGGATGCTGCTGCTGATAATGATTCTCTCTACCCCTTGTGAAGTTATAGGTCAGGTGCCTCTGCCACACCATTTTTACCACACCATTTTCAATCCTGTCATGGATTGAATTGTGTCCCCCAAAAATATGTGTATCAGTTTGGCTAGGCCATGATTCCTAGTATTGTGTGATTGTCCACCATTTTGTCATCTGATGTGATTTTCCTATGTGTTGTAAATCTTGTCTGTATGATGTTGATGAGATGGGATTAGTGGCAATTATGCTAATGAGGCATGACTCAGTCTACAAGATTGGATTGTGTCTTGAGCCAATCTCTTTTGAGATATAAAAGAGAGAAAGTGAGCAGAGAACAGGGGGACCTCATACCTCCAGGAAAGCGGTGCTGGGAGCAGAACAAGTGCTTTGGACCTGGGTTCCCTGTACCTGAGAAGCTCCTTGACCAGGGGAAGATGGATGACAAGGACCTTCCTCCAGAGCTAACAGAGAGAGAAAGCCTTCCCCTGGAGCTGACACTCTGAATTCAGACTTCTAGTCTACTAGGCTGTGAGAGAATAAATTTCTCTTTGTTAAAGCTATCCGCTTGTGGTGTTTCTGTTATGGCAGCAGTAGATGACCAAGACAAATCTGAAACCAGCATCCTGGTAGGGGGAAATTCAGGCTTATTTATCAAGGATGCTTTAAAAGTCTTTTAAAGTTAAATTTATATATATCTTAGAGGGATTCTCTAAGGTCTCTTCAAGACCACTCAGTATAAGCTTGTCTTGAAGGGCTTTTTATTTTGTTTCTCTTGTTTTGTTTTGAGTGTTCTTATTTCTTGAAACTCAGAAAGTTATTATGTGAGAGTCTGAATTTTTCTAGTCTTGTGAGTCTCCTATTTCTTGTTTCTTTATGGCTCGAATCAGTTGTTTTGCTTTCAAAGTAGAGGGACCCCCCCCTTTGCCTCATTATTATATGGACTAGTTTGTATAAATCAAGGAGTTCAGGTTGCTAAGCTTTAGTAAGAATTCTAAATTCTTTCTCAGTAAATTCTTTAGAGGGAAAAAAATGAAGTTATAAAAAGGGAAGTTCAGATGGAGTAAACTGCCACTGAAGGGGCAGAAAGAGAACAGCTGGGTACCTGAGATTGTAATTCTTTATGTAGTTTAGTAAATCTCAAGATTGTATTTTACAGGGAGGCAATTTTACTGTCCTACTGTCTTTTGGATACCTCTTGGTACCAATCAAAGAACTGATCCCATTTTTCTTGCAGCTGGAGTGCCTGCTGCCACTAGGCACTTCCCACTTTCACTAGGGTAGCAAACACTGTGTTTCTCTCACCAAGACAGCAAACACTATCTCTCACAAAGATAGCAAACACACACACACACTTGATTTACCTTGAAACCTGAGGCTTACCTTGAAACCTGCTCTGGAGGCTTTTACCTTAAAACCTGAAACCTGCTACAAAGGTTTGAGGCGCACAAAAAGACCTTAATATGCTGCCTGGAAAATGAAAGTAACCCACTGCTGGACCAAATAGCTACAGCAGCTAGATCAAACAGCTGCACTTCAAGATGTTCAGATAGTAAACCAAAAGTAAAAGGTAGAAAGAAGCCAGTAACAAACCTTGAAGGACCTCAACACAAAGAAAGCAGAAATTTGATTCAAGAGTGCTTACCTAGAGTCTACCCCCAAGACCCGTGGAGACAGATTGAGCTCAAAAGACTCAAGCAGGCCCACCGATCCTCCAGGTCCATGGTTCCCTGGGGTCGTTGAAGGCAAGACACCTTTGAATAACAATGTAGCTGCCACCAAAATGTCAATGGGCAGGAAAACTCCCACTCTGTTTGAAATTAAAGCAAAGAGCTTTATTAAAACAGAAAACAATTCACAAATTGGGAACATAGGGTCAAGAGGCTGTCAACACAGTGCTCTAGTTTGCTGGAGCTGAGGAGGGATATTTAAAGTCAAAAAGCAGGAACTTCTCATCAAGATGCTGGTTAGCTGATCCTCCCTGGACTCGCCCGGACTTACCTGAGTTTGCCTAGGCATAGCCACATTCTGGTAAAGATTGTTTTCTCGGACCTTCCTTGGGCATGCCCAGACTGGACTAGGCATACCCAAGATTTGCCCGGACTTATCTAAGCATAGTCATATTATCTATTCAGCAAACTGTTGAAATTAGTACAAGGGTTATAGATTTAAAGTAGAAGCAGGAGTGCAGAACAAAATGGAGTCGGGCCTACTCCTAGGGCAGCCACCCTAGATATGCCAGGCATCTCTGTATCTGAAGCTCTTATTCAGCATTAAAAGGATTAGGCTTGGTACTGCTGGGTAATTAAAGCCCACGATGGTTCACGAGAGCAGATAACGCACACACAAAAAGGAATCCACATTCCTAGCATAGTGGTATGTAGGCACATACACGTTGCTGTTCATAGGTCTATGTCAGAGTATATATTTGGAGGGGACTTTAGGATGGATTCTTTTTTCCTTTTTCTGGCTCAAGAAAAAGTACTATGTCCACACCCACCCTCTCCTAGCACAGGAAGCAGTTTCCAAGACAGCAGATACTTATGCACCTGGAGCATCTGTATCGGAAGCAGTTAAAATCATCTGTGAGACTCATGGCTACAGGATGCTGCTCCCCACTTAAAATATGGTGCGAGTGGCTGCCTGGCATTTGGATGAGAATAAGTCTTGAGGGGGTTAGAAAGCAGAGAAATGAGGTAGCTGTTTTGGAGACTCCTGCTGTGGGGAGATGTTTTATCTCGTCTGATTGCTGCAGACCAGTGGAGAAGGATTTTTCTGAATCTGTTTTCCCTTGGTGAGCACTGTGTGCCCAAGTGCAACCTCACAAAATAGTTTGGTGGCATTTGTTTTAGCTCGGCAGGCTCCTAAAATCCAGATTGGCCTGCAGAATTTGCTTTATCATTGTACTTACCCAGCCACCTGCTGGACGTGGGGGCGGACAGCGTTTTTTTAGCAGAGCACATATTGTGTGTTTGGGATTTTGTATTCCTTATCCCAATGAGTGCTCACCAAAACATCTAGGGTAAGTGATAGCTGCCTTTGTCATCATCTCAATTTATCGACATGGACACTGAGGATTGAAGTGTGGATTGAACTGTGTCCCCCCAAAATATGTGTTGAATCCTAACCCATGTACTTTTAATTTGACCCTATTTGGAAATACCAAACAAAAAAAAAATCCAAACCGGTTGCCATCAAGTTGATTCTGACTCACAGTGACCCTATAGGACAGAGTAGAACTGCCCCATAGGGTTTCCAAGGAGCAGCTGGTAGATTCGAACTGCCGACCTTCTGGTTAGCAGCCAGGCTCTTAGCCACTGCGCCACCAGAGGTGTTTTTACTTTGTTATGTTAATGAGGTCATACCGGTGTAGGGTGGATCCTAAACGTAATCACGTATCAGTTACAACTGTTGTAGGGGAAAAACATCATAAAGTTGAGCAAAACAAAAAGAAAGTTTTATTCAGCATATATTCAAAAAGGACAAAAGTAGGAAACGGGCAACCATGCTGCCAGAGCCATGTCTGCCCAAGACCAAAGACCATTACAGAATCATCAATATATATTAACATTACAAATGGGCAAAACCATTAAAAGGTTAGCCTTTTCAGATTGGCTAGAAACTGTGATCCTACACTTTGAATCGTCTTTCTTAACAATCATTGGTACAGGTTTCTGTAACGACAGTCAGGAGGGTCTTCATTGGTCCAACAAATTTCTATTCACTAAATGCTAATAGAAGGAGATAAGAGTAGAAAGTCTTTTGTGTTCTGTTTGATTGGCTTTATGTGAAAGTTTCCCTAAAAGGTATTTTCAAAGATTATCTTAGCTATTGTCTTTATACCTCAGGGCCCAGTTGATATGTCCTTGTGAGTCCTTGTGAGTCCTTGTGGGTCCAGCTGGGTCACATTCTCTATGCTCAAGGAGAGGGAATGATAGCTCCAATATTATTTCCTAAATCGCAACCAACCAACCAACCAGGTTCCCTCATTTCCAACTCATGATGACCCCATGTGTTTCAGAGTAGAAGTGTGCCCCATAGGGTTTTAAAGAGCAAAATAGACACAGACACACACACAGGGGGGAGACAGATGCCATCTGAGGATCGTCTACAGGCCAAGGAACCAGTGGAATGCCCAGGGCTACCAACAAAGAAGGAACTGACGCAGCTGAGACCCAGATTTGGCCTTTTAACCTCCGCGACTGTGAGAAAATAAATTTCTGTTCTCTAAGGCCACTGATCTGTGGTATTTGTGTTACAGCAGTACTAGAGAACTAAGACAAAGAGGTTATTTTGCCTCACTCGAAGTCACCCAGCCAGTAAAGGAAGAAGTGATATTTTTAAGATCTGGCCTCTTGATACAATAGTCTTCTGAGCTACAGAACAAATAATCTCAGCCCAGACAGGCATTAGTGCCATGCTAGTTACAAGGGATACTCTAGCCACTGTTGGCCAGATGAAGAACTGGACTTTGTGTCCTGGGAATTCACAGACTTACAAAACTAGTGGATTTATGTCAAGTGGTTGTGTTGTTGGCCGCTCTTGTGTTGTCCGAACTCATGCATAATGGAATGAAATGCTGCCGAGTCCTGTGCTATCCCCATGATCAATTGCATATCGGATTATTGTGATCTGTGGGGTTTTCATTGGCTAATTTTCAGAAGTAGATTGCCAGTCTTTCTTTTGAAACATATCTGGGTGGACTTGAACCTCCAAACTTGTGGTTAATAGCCAAGCACGTTAACTGTACCATCCAGGGACTCCTATCGAATCATATTGTTGTTATGCTGTTAGGTGCAGTCGAGTCAGTTCTGACTCATAGTGACCCTATAGGACACAGTAGAACTGCCCCATATGGTTTCCAAGGAGCTGCTGGTGGATTTGAACTACTGACCTTTTGGTTAGCAGCCGAGCTCTTAACCACTGCGCTGCCAGGGCTCCACTGAACCATATAGAAGGCATTATTTTGTGTCTAGCTTTTTCATTTAGTCCTATGCTTGTGAGATATATTATCCACATTATTGCAGGTAGCTCTAGCTCATTCATTTTCATTGCTGTATAGAATTCCATTCTATGACTACGTCTTCAATCACTGTTGGTGGACATTTCGTTTGGATCCTGTATTGGATTATTACAAATAATGCTCTTAGGAGCTTTCTTGTATATGATTTTGGTGTATATATGCACGCATTTTCGCATCATCTGTACCTAGGAACACAATTACTGGATTAAAAGTATGCATATCTTCAAATATATTCCATAATTAATGCCTAAGTGCTTTCCAGTATATGAGGTTATGCCAGTTTATACACCGCAACAATAGTACATGAGAGTTCTCCCTACACCACATCTCAGCAACCCTTGGTATAGTCAGCCTTTTTAATTTTAGCTGTTCTGAGGAGAGCGGGGTGGTATCTCATAGCTGTAATTTGCGTTTCCCTGATGACTAATGAGGTTTCTCACTTTTCATTTGGTTATAATCCATTTGGATATTCAGTGGGTACTGAAGTCTCTAGATTACTTTTCTATTAGGTTGCTTGTCTTTACCTTTTATGTTCTGGATGTTGTTGTCGTTGTTAGGTGTCGTCGAGTTGGTTCCGACTCATAGCCACCCTATGTACCACAGAATGAGACACTGCCTGGTCCTGCGCCATGCTCACAATCGTTATGCTTGAGCCCTTTGTTGCAGCCACTGTGTCAGTCCATCTCGTTGAGGGTCTTCCTCTTTTTTGCTGACCCTGTACTTTACCAAGCATGATGTCCTTCTCCAGGGACTGATTCCACTTGATCAGTCTGTTCTAGACAAAAGCCTTTTATTAGTTGTATGTGTAGCAAATATCCTTCCTCACTTTTCTCCCTCTTAATATTTTTGTTGTTACTGTTTTGCTTTATGTATGAAAAAAAGTTTCTTAATTTTAGTTAAATTGCTTGGTCATTTCATTTATGGGAAAATTACGAAGATTTTTCCAATATTTTCTTCTACGTTTAGTCTAACCTTTCACACTGAAGTCTACCATTACCTGGAATTGATTTTTTTGGGTATAGTGTGGGGGTAGAGGTCAAGTTTCATTTTATTTATTTATTTTCCAATTGATGCAAAATTTCCCCAGGAACTTTTTGAAAAATCTATTTTTTCAGCGTATACATTGGTATTTTTTAAAGATTTCCAGAAGACTCCAAATTACAGCCTGGTATGATAACACTATGCTTAAAGTCATGTTTTATATAAGACATTTAGAAAAAAGGTATAAAATCTCAAAGAACATGAAAATCACTATTAATTCTACCATCCAGAAATAACCACATTAATTTATTTCATGAAGACAGGGATCTTGCCTGTTTCTTTTGACACCGTATACCCAATGTGTAGAACTGGGCCTGCTGCATTTCGCTGTTGTTGTTAGGTGCCATCCAGTCAGTTCCGACTCAGCTACCCTGTGCACAACAGAACAAAACACTGCCTGGTCCTGTGCCATCCTCACAATCTTTGTTATGCTTGAGCCCATTGTTGCAGCCACGGTGTCAGTCCATCTCGTCGAGGGTCTTCCTCTTTTTTTGCTGACCCTCTACTTTACCGGGACTGATGTCCTTCTCCAGGGACTGATCCCTCCTGATAACATGTCCAAGTATGTGAGACGAAGTCTCGCCGTCCTTGCTTCTAAGGAGCATTCTGGCTGTACTTCTTCCAAGACAGATTTGTTCGTTCTTCTGGCAGTGCATGGTATATTCAGTGTCCTTCGCCAACAACATAATTCAAAGGCATCAATTCTTTTTCAGGCTTCCTTATTCGTTGTGCAGCTTTTGCATGCATATGAGGCAATTGAAAACACCATAGCTTGGATCAGGCATACCTTAGTCCTCAAAGTGACATCTTTGCTTTGGAACACTTTAAAGAGGTCTTTTGCAGCAGATTTGCCCAGTGCCATGTCTCTTTTGATTTCTTGACTGCTGCTTCCATGAGCATTGATTGTGGATCCAAGTAAAATGAAATCCTTGACAACTTTAATCTTTTCTCCATTTATAATAATGTTGCATATTTGTCCAGTTGTGAGGATTTTTGTTTTCTTTATGTTGAGGTGTAATCCATACTGAAGGCTGTGGTCTTTGCTTTCATCAGTAAGTGCTTCAAGTCCTCTTCACTTTCAGCAAGCAAGATTGTGTCATCTGCATATTGCAGGTTGTTAATGAGTATTCCTCCAATCCTGATGCCTGATGACTAATTCATGTAGTCCAGTCTTTCAGATTATTTGCTCAGCATACAGATTGAATATGTATGGTGAAAGGATACAACCCTGACTCACACCTTTCCTGACTTTAAAACATGCAGTGTCCCCTTGTTCTGTTCAAACAACTGCCTCTTGGTCTATGCAGGCCTGCTGCATAGTAGATGCTTAATTAATTTTTTTTTAAAGAAATAAAGGAGAATGGGAAGAAGAGAAGGAAGGGCAGAAAAGAAGGAGGGAAGGGAGGTAGGAAAGAAGGAAGGAAAGTTTTATTTATCCTCTTCCATCATTTTTCTTTGTATATCTATACAAATTGAGGTCATGCTGTATATGTTGTTAGTAACATGATTTATTCACTTAACAATAACTCTTACCTATTTTCTAGTATCATTAAATTTTTTTTTCTAATTAATAGTGTTTCTTAATGGTTATCTAGTGTTTGATCATCTATATAATGTTTTTAACCAGTGCCCTGTTGGTGAACTTGCACATTATTTCCAGTTTGTTATTAGTATAGATAACGTCTCTGTCCTGAAGTTTCTATGTGTTCTTCAGCTCTTCCCTCAGGTTGCATTCCTATAAGTAGAGTCAGTAGATCAAGGTATGAATATTTATAAGTATTTTTAAACTTGTTACCATATTGCTTTTCAAAAATTTTGAATCCGTTTAAATTTCTGTAAGCAGATGATGACAGTATCTTTTTCCCAGAATCCTTGAAAACATTCGACACCATCATTTTTATTTTTAATTAGGCTGATATGATGGATTAAAAAGTCATATCACCTTTTTAATTTTTTTCAATTTTTTTTATTTCAAGTGAATTTGAAAATGTTGTTATCTGTTTAATGACCCTTTGTGTTTCTTCTTTTTTAACTTGATAAACTCTTCTAAGAGTCCTTCATTTTTGAAAGAGATTTGTATTTTGATTCTCAGATATATTAAAATATGTTTCCCAAATTGTTACTTTTTGTTAAAGTTTATTGTTTTTCTTTTTTTCTTCCAAAGTTTTACATTTTTATGTACAAAATGAACTCTATCAGTCTTGTCTTTTGTGGTTTTATCTTTGAATTTCTACTTTGTAAAGCCTTCTCTATACGGTCTTGGTAGGAGTGTCTCTAGGTTTTTCTCTAGGATTCAGATAGTTCTTAACCATGTTAAGGAAGTAGCTGTCCATGCTACTAATTTAAAAATAATCGGCAACAGAGATCAAACTTGATTAATTACCAGTTGGTCATCTATCAAGGTGATTAATGTTTTTTTTTTTTCCTTTGACTTATTAATGACTCACATTAGTAAATTTTCTAATGTTGGACTATTTTTCATGTTACTGGCGTAAGCACTATTTTTGGGCTTATTGGACATGATGTTCTTTTTGGACATTATGAATTTAATTCTTTTGATATACTGCTGGATTCTCCTGGCAGTCTTGTATGTAGGATTTTTGCCTCTGTTAAGTATTGGAGAGAATGCCCCTTCTGTTTTTATTTTCTTATTTTTGTCAGTTTCTGAACATGATGGTTATGCATCCCAAAATTAATAAGGGAGAATTTCCATTTTTGCTGAGAGGCAGAGAAATGATCAATTCCTTAATGTTTAAAAAAAAACTTTGAATTTGTTCTGGTATTTCTCTGCTTTGTTGAGTTCTTTTCTTTTTACTTGAACTAATTTTGATAATTCATATTTTCCTTTAAAGTTATCTATTTTATCAACTTTTAAAAAGGTAACAGCGTAGAACAAACTACATATTTTAATGTTTTTAAAAAATGTGTCTATATATGTGATTGTATCTTCATAGTAAGATTCTTTACATTTTTATATGTCTATGTTTAACCAGTTTTTGGATTTATTTTTCAATTTTATTCTTAGTTTTTGCTTTTCTATTTTTAATTCCATCAAGCTTTTCTGTATATTTTAAAAAATTATTCAATGGAAGGCTTAGTCTATTTATTTTAATCTAGTCTCATTTAATATTGACAGCATTTAAAGCTATACATTTTCCTCTGAGAACAGCTTTGGATCCCACCCTTAAATTCTCGCATATGATGTGCTCATTATCATTTTCCTTTAAATCAGGAGAGTGTGCTCCTCTAGGAAGGTGTATAAGAATCACCTAAAGCATCTTTTCAAACCACATGTGTAATCCCTGAAAGTCTTAATATCTTTGTAGCTCTGTTCTCCCATCCTAGGTCCCTGTACTTTATTTTTACTTTTGAATCCACCAGCTGCTCACTGGAAACCCTCTGGGGCAGTTCTACTCTGTCCTGTAGGGTTGCTATGAGTCAGAATTGACTTGACGGCAACGGGTTTGGTTTGTGGGTTTTTGTTTTTGTGTTTTTTTAGGTCACTTTGTTTTAGGTGTGTTTCTAATAGATAGAAGATAGTTAGATTTGTTCCACCTCCCCCCCCGCCCCGAGTGTTTTAAAGAGAATTTAACCTATTTGCATTTTTGATGTATTTGATCGCTTGTCATCATTGCCATCTTGTTCAGTTTTATGCTTTCTATTCACCATATTTCCTTGTCGTTTCCTTGGTATTCTATTTCTTTGCTGTGGGCCCATTCCCACAGCTCCTAAGTGTATAAGTTGGTCTAGCATGATGTTATGTGGGATCCCCTGCTGGTCAACCAAATGCTTTGTAAGCTCTTTGAAATGGTGCTGGCTGAGGCCCTGAAGGCAGTAAAAGGGTACTATCAGTGTTCCCGTTTTACAGATGGGTAAGTGATGTGTCGAGAGATTGAATAACTTACCCCTAGTCATAGAGCAGGGCCCTGGTGATGCAGTGATTAAGAGCTCAGGCTGCTAACCAAAAGGTCAGCAGTTGGAATCCACCAGCCACTTCTTGGAAACCCTATGTGGCAGTTCTACTCTGTCCTGTAGGAGTTGCTATGAGTTGGAATCTACTCGATGGCAATTTTTTTTTTTTTTTGGTAGTCATAGAGCTGCAGAGTTGGTATCCAAACCCAGGCAGTATGACTTCAATCTGCTCCCGTAAAGATTACAGCCTAGGAAACCCTATGGGGCAGTTCTAGTCTGTCCTGCAGAGGCACTATGAGTCGGAATTGACTCGACCGGCACGCAACAACAACAACATTGATTTGGAGAGGGGCCCTGGTGGCACAATAGTTAAGCGCTCGGCTGCTAACCGAAAGGTTGACATTTTGAACCTACCAGTAGCTCTGTGGGAGAAAAGACCTGGCGATCTGCTCCTATAAAGATCACAGCCTAGGAGACCCTGTGGGGCACTTTCGTTATCGCCTGTAAGGATGCTATGAGTCAGAATAGACTCGAAGGCACACAACAGAAACATTGATTTGGAAGGTATAAATCCTGCTCTAAATTCTCCTAGAAGTTACTTGTAAGTATTTTTTAAAAAGTCCTTGAACCTGTATTTCTCAAATGACTATCTGGTTATGCTTCTGTGTTGCCGTTACACATGCATGAGTGGCCAACAGGTACAGACTTGTTGGATTGCAGCCTTTTCCCATGAAGCCTCTGTGTGGATGTTGTTCTGCTGCCTTCTGCGGTTTAGTGCACGGTGCTGGGAAGGCATCTCTAGGCCCCCGTATGCTTTCATCTTCCATTTACATAACCTCTTTGTTTCTGCTGTATGCTTGTAGGAGTCTGCCTCATCTTGGAAATTTAAAAATGCTACCACATTACTTTTAGGTGTTACTTGCCGTCTGCTCCCCTCCTGGAGAAATCATTCACTCAGCCTTTTTCTTGTTCATCTTCTGCCATGTGTTGGGCTTCCATCCCTGCCAGGCACAGTGCTAGGTGATGAGTGTGCAGAGATAAGGCAGCCATAGGAGCAAGATGACAGACAAGAAGATAAAGTGCAATGTCAAGGGAAGCGAAAGTCACCGAGTCCGAGGAGCAGGCCTCAGGGAGGAGACGCCTTCCTGTAGAAGGTGAGCCCTGATTTGGATTTGAAGGCTGCGTGGGAAGTTGTCAGCTGACAAACTGAAGCAGTTGCCCTGACTCCAGTCTCCCTGGTTAGGCATTTGCTTTCAGCAACAGAGGCCTGACAGAATGCATCACAGCTAATGGTTCACTCAGAAACTGCTAGATGTTTGTCCTGTGTTCACTCATTTAATCCTCATTTACAGAAGAGAAACCGAGGCACAGAGCAGTTTCATGGTTTACCAAGATCACACAGCCAGGAAGTGGCAGAGCCAAAGGCCCAGAGGTCAGCTGGCCCCGTTGGGAAATGTGGAAGAACCGAGTATAGGTTCTTCTTCCATCAGGAAGCCCTTTTTGTGCCCCCCCGCCCCAGTCCCCTCGACCAAGGCCACTGGTTTAGATGCTGGCGGTTATAATCCACTGCCGTTGAGTTGATTCCGACTCATAGTGATCCTAGAGGACAGAGTAGAAATGCCGCATAGGGTTTCCAAGGCTGTAAATCTTTAAGGAAGCAGACTGTCACATCTTTCTCCCTCGGAGCGGAGCGGCTGGTGGGTTCAAACCAGTGACCTTTCGTTGGTGACCTTTCTTTGGTAGCAGAGTGCTTTAACCATTGCACCACCAGGGTGCAACCTGTGTGAAATTGCTCACCACAGATTAGCAAGTAGATACAATTACGCCCGTGCGTCCCTTGCACAGTGCAAGCTGGTGCATACCGTGCTTGCTGGTTAATCCTCCCCTAGAGACCCAGGCTCACCCACAGTTTATTGAGTAAATGAATGCAGGGGCTCCGCACCATCTCAGCTCGGAGTGAGCGGATGGGACACTAAATCACTGCTCCCTCCTCTCTTCGCCTCATTGTCCTCTTGCAGCCTGAGGCTCTTCCTGCCCTCTGCTGCCCCGCTAGCTTCCTGCATGCCCGCACGGCCCCCCACCTCCCTCCAGCCCAGGCCCTGTCACCATGACGATCCTGATTCTGCAAATACATAATGCGTTGCACAGTCATTTCTTATTAGGAAATGCATGTGATTTCCCACCCCTGCATGCCGCGGTGCCCCCGCAGCAGCTGGAGGCAATCCCATAATTTGTCAACCCCTGCATCCTCAAGGGGTGGGACAACACCTGTTCTTCAAAGGAAATTTGCCGGATTCATGGGGAAAGAGTGCAGGGATTGGTTTGGGAGTGGCTGGGAGTGTTTCCAATTGTGAGTCCTCTGAAAACAAGTGTTGGATGATTTGTTCTATTTTGAATGAGGATGTTAGGAAGAAGTGGAGGCTTCGAATGGGGATGCTCTGGGCCCGGAGCCAAGCTTGGCTCTTTAGAGACTCCATCTCATTGAATCGGCCCAACAGCCCTCATGGCCTTAGGTCTGTTTTACAGATGGGAACGTTGAGGTTCATAGGAGAGCAGCAACATAGCCGTATGAACAGTGCAGAGAAGTGGCAGAGCTTGGGTGCAGGCTGATCTGACTCCTTAGCCCTAGCTCTTCCACAGTGTCACTCTACCAAAGATGACGTTACCCTGCCACCCTCCTCCCGCCCCTTCCTCAGTTCATGAGCAACTCAGATCTTAAGTCTATACTTACTTTCTTGAGAGTAAAAACATCTATTTCCCCTGGGGTCTTGCTTTCTGTCTCCCTAAAAAAAAAAAAAAGAAAGAAAAAATGCTGTAGAGTTGATTCCGACTCATGGAGACCCCATGTGCTGACTCAGAGTACGACTGTGCTCCCTAGAGTTTTCAATGGCTGATTTTTGGAAGTAGATTACCAGGCCTTTCTTCTGAGGCACCTCTGGGTGGACTCAAACTTCTAATCTTTCAGTTAGCAGTCAAGTGTGATAACTGTTTGCATCACCCAGGGACTTAGCATACAGTAGGTATTCAGTAAACACTCTTTTTATTCTATTTCCCCCTTTGTTGAGAATAACATGGCTGTACATCTATACATCGTCTTAATTACTGTTCTCATCACTAGTAATAATACACCTTCAGGATTTGTTGACCTTTATATAATCATAGATAGGGGAAGCCAAAAACATAAAACTTTTCAAAGATGCCAAGATTTCCTCAGGAGCTCCTAGAAAGGAACGGAGGAGCGTAATATAGCCTCACCAGTAACAGCAACTAGAAAATACTTAATTTGGTGCGGTGTGTTCCGTGTCTTTGTCTCTTGAACAATTAGCTGGATGAATAAATCGCTGTCTGCCCTCGGAAAGGGAGCATAATATGCAATTAAAATTAAGGACTTTCTATTTGAGGAGACCTGTTACATGAAATTATAGGAGGAAACAATCGGGGAATATTATTGTTTCGCGTATTTAGGAATCAGGGTAATTAGGCAGTGCCAAACAGAGGGGGCCAGCTGGAAAGGGCACAGGGAGGGGAGGAGGGGGAATGGCCCCCACCTTGCTGGTCCTGGGCCATCGGAGGGGGGAGGTTGCATTACATACAGAAAATAGGATACTTTGCAACCACTGTGAATGATGGTGTGAATCTATGGGGACTGTAACTGTGGAGAAGAAACGTAGACTCTCAAGGCAGAACAGCCTGGATTCACATTCTAGCCCGTTCACTTAGTTGCCATGTTACTTCTCCCTTCCAAGCCTTGATTTCTCTCTCATCTGAAAAATGGGGCAAATTATTCCAACCACATGCATTTGTTGTGAGGATTAAACATTAGATGATGCATGTACTTGCAAGTAGGAAGTTTTTAATGGACATTAATAATTACTGTTCTGGTCATTAATGAGTAGAGATGTCCACATGTGATAGAGAAGGTGGAAAGCAAACACACCAACCAGTTCCTGTATTTTAGGATGCTTTGGGCTGCAAGTAAAGGTCCACCCAACTGAAGGAGACTTGTGCACTACAGACATTTATATTCCACAGAACAGGAAGTCCTGGCTTAGTTGAGTCAACTATTCAATGACTTTGTGGCTTCCATTGGCTTCTTGGTGATTCTGTTGAAGTCAACCATGAGGGCAACTCATGGTTGAAAGATGGCTGCTACTGTCCTGACATGATATCCTTGTGCAGTTATATACAGAAAAAGGAAGAAATAGTCTGTTTCTTTCCACAGGTCTTTTGAAAAGCTAGAAAACCTTTCCCATCCTCCATCCTCAATCCTGTCTTATTGGCCAGAATTGTGCCATATGCCCCTTCTTACAAACCAATCATTGGGCAGTAAGAATGGAATGATCATGA
This sequence comes from Trichechus manatus latirostris, assembly GCF_000243295.1. Lineage (NCBI taxonomy): Eukaryota > Metazoa > Chordata > Mammalia > Sirenia > Trichechidae > Trichechus > Trichechus manatus. The sequence goes on along the minus strand of NW_004443958.1, from coordinate 19,194,119 downwards.
CTTGCCTTAAAATAGTCAAGATTCACTTTTAGGGGCAATGAGGGAATTCCTTTGAAGCACATGCCCCTTAATTCTGAAAAACCAACACAAACAAACAAAAACGTTGTTAGCAAAGAAGCTGAAGGAGAATGGTTTGGGAGTGAGCAGACAACAGTGTCTGCCTTGGTATAGAGTATAATCTCGTTCATAAAGACACGGTGCATGGAAAACTGTCCCTGGAAAGAACTATACCAATATGATCATTGCTGCTGGCTTGGAATATTACTTATTTTACTTTCTTTTTTGATATTTTTTAGTATTGTCTGACTTTTAAAAAAAAAATTTGTATTACTTTTATAATCAACTTCTATTTTCTGGGATAATAATGCACCTTTCAATATAAAATAACCTATTAATATAGAATCTTCTAAGTAGTCTGCGTAACGTGCTTGATAAGCCTGTCCGCCAGGATTAGCCTTCTTTGCGGGGAAGGCTTGGGAAAACTATGGGCCAGAGTCTAACAGTGGCCAACATTTGCCCTGTTCCAGGCACTTTTGACTGAGTGATTTCACTTAACCCTCGACACAATCCTGAAAGAAAGACATTGTCATCCTCATTTTATCTACGAGGAAACTGAGCTCAGAGGGAATTCAGTTATTGGCCTAATCTCTTCCTCCCAAGGTCCATTGTAAATGAAGATCATTCAGTTAACATTTATTTTCATGTCCCTGTGCTCAGCTCTGGGAATCAATTAGAATCATGGACAAAACAGAGAAAATCTCCATCTCCATAGGCCTTGTACTCTCGGCCAGGGCTAAAAACAAGCAAAGCAGCAATTTCAGAAGAGAGAGAGTCCCGTGATGGGTGTGAGGGCAGCCTGCAGATGGCCTGACCGGCCTCTCCACTGCTTGGCCTTCCTTACTCCTCTTTTCCCTTTGTTTCTTCTGCTCTGCATCTTCACTTCCCTTCTCTCCTTCCCTGTCTGCCTCGCTCCTTTTTTAATAGCCCCGTCTCCTTTTCCTTCTCTGCTTTTTCTTCCTTGCTCCTTCCAGTTACTGTGGTATTGATAGCAGCTGTGTGGTAGCGGGCGTGAGCAAGGCACTGGAACTCGGAGGTTCTGGTCCCTGTTTTGATTTTTTTTTTTAGGTAACAGTCACAAAACATAAAATTAACTATTTAAAAGTGAACGACTCAGTGGCATTTAGTACACTCACAATGTACCAAACCACCACCTCTATCTACTTCTATACCACCACCTCTGTCTAGTTCTAAACCACCACCTCTGTCTAGTTCTAAACCACCACCTCTGTCTAGTTCTAAATATTTTCATCACCCCAAAAGGACGCCCTGTACTCACTAAGCAGTCACTTCTCATTCCCCCCAGTTCCGGGCAACTACTAATCCTTGTCTGATTTAAGCCAGCTGTCCTTTACCTCGGGGCCTCAAACTCCTCTTCCATGAAATGAGCAATTGAATCCCCATCCTGGTTACCAGATGGGATTGCTGGGAAGATCAAATGCGCTGTTGTTTGTGTTGTTAGTTGCCATCAAGGCAGCTCTGACTCAGAGTGACCTGATGTATAACAGAAGGCAATGTTGGCCAGTCCTGTGCCACCTGCATGATCATTGCTGTGTTTGAGACCATTGTTTCGGCCACTGTGTAAATCCGTCTCACTGAGGGCCTTCACCTAAACCAGAAACCAAACTCGTTACTGCCCAGTTGATTATGACTCATGGCGACCCCTATGTGTTAAAGAGTAGAAGTGAGCTCCATGAGATTTTCTCAGCTGTAATCTTTATGGAAGCAGATCACCAGGCCCTTCTTCCGAGGTGCCTCTGGGTGGGTTGGGATCGACAACCTTTTGGTTAATAGCCGGCTGAGAACAAAGCATTTATGCCACCCGGGGAGCTTTCAGATACCCTAATGAATATTGAAGCAATTGGTCAAATGGCAAGAGATATGCAAATGTGAGTTACAATTAACGCGTGTCAAAAAAAGGGTTGAGACCAACCTTTTAGATGTCTAGACAGTCACATCTACAAAAGCATCATCTGTTCTAGAGCAAAAAACAAACAAACCAAACTCATTGCTGTGGAGTCAATTCCAACTCATAGTGATCCTGTAGGACAGAGGAGAACGGCCCCGTAGAGTTTCCAAGGAGCTGCTGGTGGTGGATTCTGAACCACTGTGCCAGCAGGTTGCTGAGGCTGAATGGTACCTTCTTTCTCTCTCAGTTCTCAGCACTTAGGTGTCATTGCCTGAAATTACTCCCTTCTTTTCTCCCTGCCCAAAAAACTCCCAGCTAGTGAGACTGTTGTTCCCCCATGCCTAGGCCTGGGGGGTTATTGGGAGGACAGTGTGAAGGGTGGATGGTTCATTCAATTAAATGTGCAGTGGTGAATTGCCAGCCTCATATCTGGAAGAGGGCAATAATGTTCATTATAATGTAAAATGCTGATTGTAATATAGACCATCAATTTAACTACAACTTCTGGAGAAGAGAAATATCAGAAACCTTACATGTACACATCAATTTAAGACATCGTCATTTCAGAAATTTAGTAATGTGGGGAGAAAGAAGCGCATCTCTTGGTATTAAAGAATTAGGATTATAATAACTGAGGGAAGGGGGATTTGGACGGATGGAGTTAAGCGGGGAGGAAATAAATTTGGCAGGGTGGGCAAATTCAGGTAGATTAAAGCATGTTGACATGGATGTTCCATAAGGATCTAAGCCTGATGGGTCCTGGGCTGAGTTCTGGTCACAGGGAAGAATAAGACACGCGCCTGCCCTCAAGGAGCTCTCGGTCAGTCTCTGAGACTGATTCACACAGGGAGTAAGCCTGCTTCCGCAAGGTGAGCGCTAGGATGAGCTGGGGGGAGAGCACCAGTTAAGGACAGGTGAGCACTTACCTAGCCTAGGAGATCAGAGGGGGCTTCCTAAAGGAGGTGACACTTGGGGTGAGTCTCCCAGGGGTGAGAAGGCGACGCCAGGAGAAGAGGCTGAAATGGGTATTACAGGGAGGAGGAGTAGCTCAGGCCAAGACACACAGGTGGGAGATGTGGCAGGGCTGAGGACGGGGGCATGCCCCAGGCCATAAGAGGGCTTTGGATGCCCCACAGGGGAGCTTGGCCTCACCCCGAGGGCAGTGGGAACCTGCAAAGGCTTTAGTGCTGCAAGGAATGAATCTGAATGGATCAGCCTGGAACCGAGTCACCGGGCCAGGCCAGTGAGGGAGTTAAAGCAGCTGTTCTCAAGGTGTGGCCCTGGGGTGTACCTGGTGCAGCAGCTGGGGCTGTGGGGGGAAGCAAGGGGACCTTAGCTCTGGGTGTGTGTAGGGCTGAGGCAGGAGCTGGCAGCCATGGGCCATCCTGGGGCATAAATGCTCTAGGAAGATGGGTATAGCTGCTGCGGTCCCCCTGGGGCACCGCTCTCTAAGCTGGACCCAAAAGCCAGCGCTGAAGGCGGATGGTCACCGAAGGGCGGGGCGTGATGTGTTTGCGATGTGCCCAGTGGAGACTGGAGGAGCTCAGCCTCCTCCGCTGGTATTTACTCTGGAATTACTGACTATTCACCTCAGAGCAACACCTTGGGAGGACCCTGCTGTGTGTCTTGAGTCTTAAAGAAATAGAGCTTTATTCTTTTCCAGGGAGAGAGAGGCTGTTGGCTTTACCTGGTTGTCCAAGCTTGGCACAAAGACAAAGACCCCCTTCTATGCCTCTGGAAATGCTTCTTCCTGATTTAACAGAACTTGCTGTAAGAGAGGGCCTGGTCTTTAACAAAGCCTGCTCTGCCCTGGGCACCAGTGTGCTGAAGGTAGCGGTAAATGACTCCTATTTACCTACCAGCCATTTCCATCTCATCCTTGAGCACTCCGCTCAGGCACCTGCTCCTCCAGGAAGCCTTCCCTCATTGCCCAAGCCAAGCTAGGTGCCTCACTCCTGTATTCTGCTGCAGCCTGCAAGCCTGCATCCATGCCCTCACCACACTTTATGGAAGCTGTTGGTTTTCCATCCGGCCTCCTCCACTGGATTGCAGATTTCTCAAACCCTGAACTCACTGCTTAATAAAATATTGGTGATATGAATTGGACAGTCCTATGAGGTAGAGTACCAGTCCCATTTAGAGTGAAGTAAAGCTCCTGAAAGAGTAAGTCACTTACCCAAATCATTAAGTGCATGCTTTGGGATTTGCTGTCATTTCCAGTAGATCACATTGTCATTGCACCCAGGGCCAAAGACTCCGGAGTAACAAATAGGCTCAGGAAATGCGGGAGCTCAGCGCAGCCATCAGTCAACAGCTGGGCATACAGTGCCCACTAAGGTCTCTGCTGCGCCCCGAGACCAGGGGAAACCAGGAAGCCTCGGTTCCTGCCCTCAGGGACAGTCAGATGGGGGATGGGGCAGATGGTGGGTAAGGCCAGACTGTGAGCTTACCTAGGCACAGAGCTCCCTGTAGCTGAAAGTCAGTGATGGGCAAGGGCCTCTGGGAAATGAGAGGCCTGGAGCAAGATTTGCAGAAATGGGAAGCATAGAGAAAACTTGAGGTTGTTAGGTGCCCTCTAGTGGGTTTCAACTCATAGTGACCCCATGTGACAGAGTAGAACTGCCCCATAGGGTTTTCTAGGCTGTAATCTTTACGGGAACAGATCGCCGGGTCTTTCTCCTGCAAAGCCACTGAGTGGGTTGGAATCACCAACCTTTCTGTTAGCAGCTGAGCACTTAACCACTGCACCACCAGGGCTCTTTAGAGGAAACTAGAATAGTGGTTTAAAGCTCCGTTCCCTGATTAGCATCTTGCTGGCTTGTGATCTTGGCACTTTTTACCTGACTTGTTTACTCTGCCTCAGTTTCCTGATCTGGAAAGTGGAGCTGGGTGTGCGTGATGCCATCGAGTGTGGTGAGGAAGGCGTGAGATCAGGCAGGAAAGGCAGTCTGTACAGTACCTGGCACATTGTAAAGTGCTGGAGAAGTAACAGCCCCTTTTGTTACAGACGTGATTATTATTTCCAGTAGGACCAGTAAGAAGGGCATTCCCTGCAGTGGAGTCTGCGCCTCAGCACTGGTCCAGCTCTGAGCGGTTGGCTCCCCACTGTGCCAACCCTGTAACTAGATCCCCCACCACTCTGAACCTGCAGGCTGAGGTTGCTGGAGCACCCTTGCTCTCATCCTCCCGATTGATCAGGGCTGTTTGAGGCCAGGGAGAAAGCACTGGGCTCTAATGGCAAAAGCAGAGAGCCTGCCAGAGGGAGCAGGCTAGCGGCTTACAGGCACGGCTGTACTTCCCGGCCACCAGCCAACCAGGACACTGGGCACCCACTGCCCCAGGCGGGCATCAGGAGAGCATCACAAGAGCATTCTACCCTCCTAGTGGTGCTTGTTCTTCCTATGGGGTCAGCGTTCTGCAAAAAGTTTCATTCATTCATTCATCCATTCATTCAGCAAACATGCATTAAGCACCTGCTAGCCCTGGTAGGGAAACCCTGGTGGTGCAGTGGTTAAGAGTTCGGCTGCTAACCAAACGGTCATCAGTTTGAATCCACCAGGTGTTCCTTGGAAACCCTATGGAGCAGTTCTGCTTTGTCCTGGTATGAGTCGGAATCGACTCAACAGCAACGAGTTTGGTTTTTTAATGGCTCAAACACTGTACTTTGGTGGCTTGCATGTTGCTATGATGCTGGAAGCTATGCCACAGGTATTTCAAATTCCAGCAGGGTTGCCCATGGTGGACAGATTTCAATGGAGCTTCCAGACTAAGAGAGTGTAGGAAGAAAGGCCTGGTGATCTATTTCTGAAAATTAGCCAATGAAAACCCTATGGATCACAACAGAACATTGTCCAATATAGTGCTGGCAGATGAGCCTTCTAGGTAGGAAATCATTTAAAATACACAGTGGCTGCAATAATGGACTGGAGCATATCAACGTTTGTGAAGATGGTGCAGGACCGGGCAACATTTTGTCTGTTGTGCATAGGGTCACCATGATTCAGAGCCAACTCAATGGCAACTAAAGCAACAGCAAGTCTCAAACATTGTGCTGGATATCTTGGGGATCACAAACATGAATCCATCCATCCATCCATCCATCCATCCATCCATCCATCCATCCATCTATCCATCCATCCATGCATGCAGTGGGTATTTATTAAATGCTTACTGTGTGTGGTTCATTGGCCCTACCCTCCTGAAGGGTGGTAAATGGGTGTTATAAGGCATTGGAGACTGTGGGTAGGTCTCCAGTGCTAATGAGGTGCCAGGTGAAGTGTGGAAAGCATTGAAATGACAGAGTCATTCTGGCTGGGAGTCAGCACAGGCTTCATGAAGGAGGTGGCATTCAAGAAGAGTCTTGAAAAATGAGGCATTCAAGTGGAGTCTTGAAAGATGAGTAGGATTCAGACATGGCAGCAAAGGGCAGAGAGCAGCAGGGGAAAGCCACATAGTCGGGAAAGTGCAGATAAGGAGCCACACTGTGGGTGGGGGAGAGCATAATAGCAATGATCACAACAGGAGACATTTATTGAGAGCCTGCCATACCCTGTGCCTTCCTAAACACCGTGGACACGTTACTGCAAGAAGCTTAGAGGCCCGTGTGTGTAGCAGAATGGTCATAAGAACTTGTCTCCAGGGTCAGACTGTCTTGGCTTAAGTCCTGGCTCTACCTCCATCCGCTGTGTGACCATGGACAAGTTTACTGAACCTCACAGAGGTTTCCTCTTCTTTAAAAATGGGTAGACAATCATTTATTCATGTCAGTCTGGACTTGTGGGTATTTATTTTATACTTTGGGTTATAATTCAATACTATGTTATTTGTTTTATTGTGCAGATTTTTAAAGCTTTGGCCATTGGAAGCACATTCAGTTGGCTCTGTGTTCCTTTGACAGACCACTATGGTGTGGCTGCGCATGTGCGCACGCACGCGCATTCACGCAAACGTGCTTTGTTTTGAGGGCCTGCTTGTTTTCTGGCACTACAGGACTCTCCAGATTCATCTAGAATCAAGCCATTTGTCCGGGGATCCCTAGTTCCTTTTACTGGAGACTAGTGTTAGTAACCTGGATCTGGATGGTGGTCCAAACATGAGCCTGCCAGTAATTTTTCAATAAGCACCTACTGTGTGCCCAGCAGCATGCTGCATTTCTCGGGGGTTCTGGTTCTCAGATATGTCCAGGAGGCAGAGGCCCTGGGAGCCATGTTCCCGGTAGAGCACAGTGACATATGAACATACTTTATTCTGACATGTCATCTGGGGGAAGTATTAGCAGGAAGTACAGATGACCCCCAGCACTGGGTCCACCATAACAGGTCGTGAAACTCAGCAAGTACTCCTGCTTCCAACTTTTCCCAGTAATGATTTTTATTCTTTGATTTTTTCTTTGAGTTCTGTCTGGCAGGCACCAGAGGTTTAAGAAAAAGCTGTGGGGAAAATTTTTTTTAATTGAAAACCAAATCCATCCAGTAGCTTAATTTTTTATGCAGATAAAATCGTGTAATGAACTATTAACTAATGGACTAGACTACCTTTATTTTTTTTTATTCTAGACTCTAAGTTCCTGAAGGAGCCTTGGTGGCTCAGTGGTTAAGCGCCTGGCTGCTAACCAAAAGGCTGGCAGTTTGAAGCTGCCAGCAGCTCCATGGGAGCAGGATGTGGCAGTCTGCTTCCATAAAGATTACAGCCTCAGAATCCTTATGGGGCAGTTCTACTCTGTCCTGTAGGGTCTCTATGAGTCAGAATCAACTGGACGGCAGTGGTTTGGTTTGGTTTAAGTTCCTGAGGGCAGGAGCTCTATCCTGTTTTTTAGGTCTTGCCAACAGGCTCGATAAATGTTGGACAAATGAGCAAATTAATAAATGTGTGAATAACTTAATTTATGAGTGGAGTGCCTTGATCCACTCTACAGATCTTTATACACCAGTGTGCTGCTGGAGTTTAATCCAAGAACTTCTCTGGGGTAAACAGGGCCTCATAATCTTGCTGAAAATGAATATAGGAAATAATCATGGATCAGGATACTGGAGAAAGCAATCCTATTCAATTGGCTTGGAAAAGGCTTTGGGAGTTGAGAGGGAGGAGAGGGCATCAGGCTTTGTGTGACATGGCCCCGCGCTCAGAGTTCTCCACATTAATATTTGTGCCCTCACTGTAATGCCTCCTGCTTTTATCCCCTGCAACCTCTTCCCTCTGGCTGATTCCTACTCATTCTTTAGATGCATAGCTCAGATAGAAAAGGAAAGAAAGCTTCTAAATTCTTTTTATGAAGCAACCATGACAATGATGCTAAAACTCAATGAAGACTGAACAAAAAGGAAAAAGAAAAGAAAACTACAGTCCAATCTCACTTATAAATATCAAGGCAGACATCCTAAATAAAATATTAGCAGGCAGTGCCCAACAGTACATTAAAGAATATTCCATGGTCTATTGTTCTGGGATGTACCATTAAGAGATCTATAACGTTTTTCATCTTATTAATTGACATAAGGAGAACAAGCATAGGATCATCTTGATCGAGACTGAAAAGGCATTTGACAGAATTCAACATATATTTCTTGAAAATTTTTTTAGTAAAATTAGTATTGTTACATACTTCTTTACTTGATAAAATATATTCGCCTTAATTCAAAAGCCAGCATCATGCTTACTGAGAAAACACTGGAAGTGTTCAGAGTAAAGAAGGGAGAAGGGCAAGAGCATTCACTATCAGCACTAATATTTAACACTGTACGAGAGATACTAGCCAACGTGATTATATAAGAGAAAGGAATTGGAGGTATGAAAATTAGAAAAGAGGAAGTAAAGTTATTGCTATTTTCAGATAATATGATTAATACTAGGAAAATCAACAAGAATTAAGTCAAATATACTACTAAGAGATTAAGGAAGATGGCAGGGTAAAAAAAAAAATTAATGCAGAGAAATAAACATACAAAGTCTAATGACAGAACTAACCTAGTTACCGTAGTAACAAATAAGAAAATGTCTCAGGATAAACTTAAGAAATGAACAAGAGTTATATAAGGAGAACTTTAAAATACTCAGAAGATAGGCAGTAAAATCCCTAAACAAATAGGAGGGTATAATATGCTCTTGAATAAAAGAAACTTTGATATCATAAAAAACCAAAACCAAACCCGTTGTGCTCGAGTCAGTTCCGACTCATAGTGACCCTATAGAATAGAGTAGAACTGCGCTGATAGGGTTTGCAAGGTGGATTTGAACTGCCAACCTCTTGGTTAGCAGCAGAGCTCTTAATCACTGTGCCACCCAGGCTCCTTCGATACCATGAAGATGGCAATTCTGTCTTTATTCATCTACAGAATGTATTTATTCCCAAGATAAACCTATTGGTACTTTTTTAACTAGACGAGTGGATTCCTACATATGTCATTTACATTCTTTACCAGCATTAACTTCAGTCTGACAACAAACCATGAGGCATTTACCATCATCATCATCACGTCTATTTTACAGCTGAGAAAACTGAGGCACATAGAGGTTGAGTAGCTTGCTCAGGGTCACATACTGCTGAGAAATAGCAGAGTCAGCCTGAAAACCCAGGGAACTGGCTTCCAGAACCCTCCCACCCTCTCCAACTACCTGCTTCTAAAGTAATTAGAAACAGGTAGTATGATAGGAAAAGGTGCATGGGCACCCACCTTTATTGCCTTTTCTTATGTGTAAAACATAGGAAAATGCCTGCCTCACAGGATGATAATGAAAATTAAATTAGTTGACGCATGCAGTGTCTCTAGCACCGAGCCTAGTGCAGAGTAGGTGTCTGATCAGTTAGTTCCTTTTCACCTGGGATGGAGCTCAGCAGAGAGAAGGTCTAACATCTACCCATTCATTTGTTCAGCATGATTTATTATGCTCTTACTGTGTACCAGTCTTCATGCTTGACTCTGGGTATAAAATGAAGTAAGTATTAAGCAAATCAGTAAGAAATGAAACAAACAAAACAAAAGCAAATCACAAGCTAGAATAAGAGCAGTAGCAGGACTGCTAGAGTAGCCTTTATCACCTTCCCACTGATATTCTGTCATAAGGTAAATGTGGAAAATAGGAGACAACAGCCTAGCTCTGTGATCTGGACCAGCGCACCACTCCAAGCCTTAGTTTCTTTTATCTGTAGAATGAAAAAGATTATAATAGTACCTATCACACAGTGTTGTGGGGAAGGTTAAATAGGATAATACACACACACACACACACACTCAAACACACACAAAAGTGCTTCAGCAATTTATCTGTGTTCGCATTATATGATTAGTAGCAGTGATAGTATTGTCATGAGCTCATGCTAACCCTGGCATTCCATCCATCCATCCATCCATCCATCCATCCATCCATCCATCCATCCATCCATTTACTGAACCCATTTATTAACCACTTACTATGTACTAGAAAGGAGCTCTGGTGGTGAAGTGGTTAAGCACTTGGCTGCTCACCAAAAGGTTGGCGGTTCAAACCCACCAGCTGCTCTGCGGGAGAGATGTTAGCAAATGGCTTCTGTAAAGCTTACAGCCTTGGAAACTCTATGGGGCTGTTCTACTCTGTCCTGTAGGGTCGCTATGAATCAGCATCAGCTCGATGGCAATGGTTTGTATGTACCAGGGACTGTGCTAGGTCCTGAGATGCAATGATGAGCCAAACAGACCTTTATCTTCCCTTCTGGAATTTACAGCCAAGGAACAGTGACACTCCCCACAGCATGGGCCATCGCCATTTCACTTCCTGAGCCCTCCCAGGATAGTAACCAGGAATAGCTTCCCCCTGGGATAATAGAGGACTTTTCATAGTGAAAAGGCAGATGCAATAGTGAAAAGACAGATTCAATGGAAGACTTTTCATAGTGAAAAGGCAGATTCACATCATAGTTACATAATGTGAAATCACCAACCCAGAACAATACACTGTTGTATAGGTGCATTGCCAACACTTGGAGCCCTAGGTGAGAGTTTTTTTTTTTTTTTTTTTTGGTCTTCCTCCCAAAGTAATTTCCTTCTTAAATGTTTTGAGATTGTATCTGAGTGTAGTCTTTCACAATGCGAACCACATCCTGTGTCATAATCTGTATTCCACCTTCCCTGAAATGTTTTAATTCAATTTTTGCATTATGTTCAACGTGATGAATTAGAGCCAGAAAATCATTGACTAAATGTCAAGAAAGACTGATGGAGGAGTTGAAACTAATGGCATTTGGGGACAATTTTTTTCCACAAATATCAGAGTGACCAATGAAGAGGTAAGTTATGTTCTTGCTAGCCAAGAGCGGTACGCAAACTAAAATGATACACGTGGACTTTTTAGAAAAGAGGGATAATTGCGTCTGAATTTAGATTCTTTGAGATGTTCCAATTTTAAATATAGGGTCAACTAGGCAAAAAGTAGAATGGCCCAGCTTGAAATTTACCAGTCCCCAGCACAAAGTTGGTGCCCAGAAAGCACCAAAGGCTGGAAGAAAGGAAACTAGGCAGAAAAAGTAGGAACCAGTGGGATGGGGAGATTGAAATAGATTGGGGCAGGAAAGTCGGTTCAGAAAGAGCAAGAGTGCTGAAACCATTCGTTGTGGGACTGCAAGGCCCTCGGCCAAGTCTGTGGACTGAAAGGAGCCATCTAGGATGAATGAGGATAGTTGCAACCGAATTAGAAGGTCACCTGAGTCATCCCCTTTTAAGGTGTGGACTTCAGGAACATGGAGACTGCCTGCGTTGATGGACCCTCATTGACATGTTGCATTATACGTGGTCTTGGGTTTTCTTTTTTTTATTGTGGTGTATAACACAACATTCACCGATTCAACATGTTTTACGTGTACAATTCAACGACAGTGATTACTATAAGCATGTTGTACCACCATCTCCAGTGTATCCGTTGCCAAATTTTCTATCCTTTTGGGTTTTTTTTACATAAATACATGTTCCTACATAACACACACACACACACACACACACACACAGAGAACATGGTCTTGCAGTATTTTCCAAAGTGTGGTCCAAAGAGCACCAATCAATGAATGGAAACAAGAGTTCAATAGAAAATAATTTGGGTAACACTTATCCATCATTTGGAGACTCCAACTCATGTGAGCTTATTAAAAGTTCTGGGAAGTCCAGCAACATACACTCTGTGTTTAACCCAGCCTTTCCCAAACTCATTCACCACATGAAACCCTTTTATGTTTTACGTAGTATCTACTAATAGTCTTCAGAACTAGTGTTCCACAGACAACCCTTGAAAACACTTGAGCTTAGTACATCATGGACGCTCAGTACACCTTGTCAGCTCTTGTGGCCAAGTCCTGCCTGCCACCAAGTATAGTTCCTCACCACCTACACTCTGCTGTTGCCTGGCTGATTCATGGTCCTTAGTGAGAGTCTAACACTTAACCACTGCACCACCAGAGCTCCTTACTAGGTGCTAGGTATTCCTCAGTGGTTCTGCCTTAGGTCAGGGGATTGCATCTCTTCCCTCTACTCTTCAAATCTTTGCCTAATGAGAGTTCCTTCCTCTTGCCTCCCTTCCCTTCATTCTAACCTCTTAAACCCAAATCTACTGTTATCCACTCCCTTTGCCTATTAAAAGCTTTTCATTAAAAATCTCATTAATATAGCCCGTGTCTTAGTTACCTGTTGTGCTGTGTGCCATCAAGTGGATTCCGACTCCTAGTGACCCTACAGGACACCGTATAACTGCCCCATGGGGTCTCCAAGGAGTGGCTAGTGGATTTGAACCACCGACTTTTTGGTTAGCAGCTTGAGATCTTAACAACTGCGCCACCAGGGCTCCCTTAGTTACCTAGTGCTGCCCTAATAAAAATACCACAAATGGGTGGCTTTAAAGAACAGAAAATTATTGTCTCACAATTTTGGAGGCAAGAAGTTCAAATCAGGGCATCGGCTGTAGGGGAGGGTCCTTCCTTGTTGGTAGCCCTGGGCGTTCCTTGGCATTTCTTGGTTTGTAGAGGGTTCCTCACAAGGTCTCTCTTTTGTCTGTTCTCGCCTTTATAAGACAGCATTCAGAAGGGTTTAGGACCTGCCCTACTCTGGTATGGACTCATTAACATAACCAAAGGAAAGCTCTATTCCCAAACAGGGGCACATTCACAGGTACCCACCCCACTACCCACTGCCACTGAGTCCATTCCGACTCACAGTGACCCTGTAGGACAGAATAGAACTGCCCCACAGGGTTTCCAAGGCTGTAAATCTTTACAGAAGCAGAGTGCCACATCTTTCTCCCGGGGAGCGGCTGGTGGGTTTGAACCACTGACCTTTCAGTTAGCAGCATTACTACTGTGCCACCAGGGCTCCTGTTCACAGGTACAGGGGTTAGGATTTCAACACATATTTTTGGGGAACACAATTCAATCCCTAACAGACCATAAGGCCCATAACCAGTTGTTGTCGAGTCGACTCTGACTCATGGTGACTGCATGTGTGTCAGAATATCAGACTAGACTTGTGCTCCGTAGGGTTTTCAATGGCTGATTTTTCAGAAGTAGACCTCAGGCATAAGGCCCCTGTTGTTGTTGTGTGCCTGTTGTCAAGTTGATTCGTACTCATAGCGACCCTGTAGGATATAGGAGAACTGCCCCATAGTGTTCCCTAGGCTGTAATCTTTATAAGAGCAGATCACCAGGTCTTTTCTCCTGTGGAGCCACTGGTGGGTTCGAACCACCGATCTTTTGGTTAGCAGCCAAGGGCTTAACCACTGCACCGCCAGGGCTCCTCATAAGGCCCCTAGCTATCTCTTTTCCTTCTTTTGTTGTTTACCAACTCTGTACACCTGCTCTTCTGTAGATTGTAATTCTCTTCCTCTAGACCCCCTATCCCTTCCAGCGTGCGTAACTTTGCACTTGCTTAGCTTCTTCTGCTTATCACGCTCTCCCTCTTTGCCTGTTAATCCCATGTCCCCTCAATATCCTAGATCAAGTCTTCTGCTTTCTAGCATTGGGGCTTTTCTGTGACTTTGGCTTCTTTTTATTCTCTACCAGCGGTGTCCCCTGAAGCTTGCTCAGAAGTGAGCACAAGGTACAGATGTCTGCTAGAGCATTTGCTCTGTGCATTGTCATTTCTTGTTTGCTTGTTTAAGTACTGATTTCCCCCAGCAGACCTGAGCTTCTGCGATGCAGTGAATTACTTAATATGGCCCTTCTAGCCATAGTCTTTGTAACTCTCACCAAATGACTGGGTGGATTATGTAAATGAAGTACTTGTGGCCCACCAAGGGGATTGGATAGCTTGCTAATCATGGCACACTTGTGGGGGTGGGACCATGCAAATAAGTTGTATGGAAACTTAATGAAGAGATTGGTCAGTTTAGCTATTTCACTAGGCTTAAAATGGGCCATTCCAGAGGCAGAAGCGGGGACCCCACAACCACCAACAAAGAAGAACCGGGAGTGGAGCACGTCCTCTGGACCTGGGGTCCCTGCATTGAGAACCTCCTAGACCAGGAGACAGAGAGCTCTGTGACTGGGACAGAGAGAAGCAGTGGCATAGAAACGGTGGCAGCAGAGGCAGCAGAACCAGGAGGCCAGCAGGAGACTGCAAGAGACCTGCAGTAGACAGAGCATGGGCTTCCCGGCCCACAGAGCGAGAGAGATGAACACCTTCGGCAGGAGGCTGACGGAATGGGGTGCCCACTTATTGGCAGAGCTAAAGAACATTGTAACACAGGACCGTGAGGCTGAGAAGCCGAGGCCCAGAGAGAGATGTGCCTGCGGGCACGGCAGAGAAGAGACTGTCCTGACCAGAGAACTGTGTCCTGAGTCATTTCTGATCCTGAATTGTAAGCCTTTTCTTCCCTAATAAACCCCATAATCGTGATTTTGGTCTGTGAGTTCTGTGTGGCCATTGCAACGAATTATCACATCCAGCAGAGAAGTAGAGAGTGCCGTGGGAGGGATGGTTGCTGTCAGAATTGGTAAAAAGGTTGAGGGGTGGAGACATATCTGACCTCTGCCTCATAGGAATGAGCCTTGGGCTGTTAATCTTGATTCTCCTTCCCCCTTGTGAGGTTAGATGAGGAGGTCAGACGCCTGTGCCACACCATTTTTACCGCTTCTCAAGGACAGTGCTTGCTAATTCCTTCCTGTATTCATAGCAACCAGGAGATGCTCAGTAGATGTTAGCAAATGACTCGGCAGAGCACGTCTTTGGCAGGTCCTTAAGGTGTGACTTGAATTTGGGTAAGTGGTAAGAATTAAAAAAAAGGTTTCCCAAGCTAAAAAATGTGACATCCTTGGAAGATAACAGATTACGTGTCTGGGATCTTCTGGTAGACCTGAACTAAGATGCAGGCAAGATCTTGTTCAATGGTTTGCAAGTACATTTTGAGTGTTGCTTTTATTATGTTTAGTTTTACAGTATGAAATGAATAGTGGTCCCTTCTGAAATATTGGAAAATAGATGATAGAAAAAAGATTGATAAAGAAAATCATCCAAGCCAGACACCAAAGATAAATCACTGTTAACATTTTCGGGGGCTTCTTGCACAGTTTTTCCTTTGTTCAATTTTTTCATCATATAATTCAAAATCCTGCTCGTTTCATTTACATAAGACGTAAGTATTTCACAATGCTGTTACCTAATATTTGCTAACATAATTTTGTTAATGTAATTTTAATGGCTACAAAAGCTTCCTTCTCTGGATATAACATGAAGTTATTGTTTCTCTGCTATTACATTATTATAAATGATACTGAAGGGCAGTGCTGGGTCTGTAGCTGTGATTGGTTTGAGACGTATGAATAGACATTTTAGAAGTCTGAATGTACATTGCCTGGATTAATTTACAAAATATAATTACACTGTCAATAAGGGAGAATCCTGTTACACTGCCTCTATTAGTTTCCTAGGACTGCTGTTAATAAAGTACCAAAAATTGAGTGTCCTTCAAGACCAGTCCCCGGAGAAGGACGTCATTCCTGGTAAAGCAGAGGGTCAGCAAAAAAGAGAAGACCCTCAATGAGACAGTGGCTACAACAGTGGGCTCAAGCATAGCAACGATTGTGAGGATGGTGCAGGACGGGGCAGTGTTTCGTTCTGTTGTACATAGGGTTGCTATGAGTTGGAACCTACTTGATGGTACCTAACAACGACAAAGAACAAAAATGTGTTGTTGCACACTTCTGGAGGCTGGAAGTCCAAATTGTCCGTATTGACTGGGTCCAGAATCTCAACAGGAAGATCCTTGCTTGTCTCTCACAGCTTCTAGTAACCTCAGCATTTCCTTGGCTTGTAGATGTACCTTCATGTGACCTTCCTTCCTCTGTCTGCCTCTCTGTAGCTCTTCTCTTTTAGAAGGACGCCGCTCAGGTTGGATTAGGACGCACTTACGCCAGTAAGACTTTATGTTAACTGATAAACATCTTCAAAGACCCTGTTTCCAAGCAAGGGCACATTTACAGATGCCAGGGGTTAGTAGTTCAACATATCTTATTGGGGGGGCATGAGTCAGTCTGTAACTCTGCCCTCTTAACTTTTCTAATTTTATAGTTAGGAAAGAAATTTCGTTTCATTTTCATTTCTTTAATTACTATTAATGTTGACTTTTTTGGATATGTATTTTGTTAACCTGTTGCTTTTTCTCTTTTTTGAGTAGTCAGTTCAGGTCCTTTTACTTGTTTGTATATTAGAGAGATTCCCCACAAAAGAAATTTCACAGTCTGATAAACAGAGTTGCTCTTCTAAGACATAACTTACACAAAAAAGAATAGAAAGTCATCACCCTGAGAAATTCAGAGGATGAAAAATATTCTATTAATTTTCAAAATATTGGTTCATAAAATATTAGACATACAAGACCTCTGCTTCGAAGATATGAGACATGGACATTAAGGGGAGCGTTTTCCTTGGAGTTAGGGCCTGGGAGAGGTTTATCCAGTGCAAACAGAAGGTGAGGCCATGAGTTCTGCTTTGTATGGAGTGCTCTCTGGGACAATTTAGTTTATAACCAAACTACTTGGCTTCAGAGAGGCCGCTGGAGAGTGGTCAGGGACATGAACTTTGGAGTCCAGCATCTCAGCTTATTAGCTGTGTGTCTTGGAGAAGTAACTTCCTGCTCTGTGCCTCAAATTCCTTATCTGTGAAATGGGGTGACAGACTGGTAGTAAGAATTAGATGATTTACCTAGGAAGTGCTTATATCTGTGCCCAGGATACAGCAGAGGCTCTCTAAACATTAACTCACAGTGATGCAATAGTTAAGCATTCAGCTGCTAATCGAAAGGTTGGCGGTTCCAACCCATCCAGCGGCTTCCCAGGAGAAAGACCTGGTGATGTTCTTCCTAAAGTTTACAGGCAAGAAAACCCTGTGGGGCAGTTCTGCTCTGTCACATAGGGTGGCCATGAGTCGGAATTGACTTAACAGCACCCAACAACAACAAGAAGTTATTTCCTGACTTGATTACAAATCTAACTTGTTCTCTGAGTCCTTGAGCAATCGGTCTATCGGTTGAGTCCCCCACACATGACCCAAAATCCCCTTAGTTGGTCCTGGAGTAGTAATATTCTCTCACATGGTTGGAGAGCTTTAAAGGTTGCAAAATACTTTCATCTCTGCTGTTTCGCTCGATCTTCACAACAGCCTTGTAAGACAGGTCCCCCATGTGCCTTCTTCAATATTCTACTTCCTTTAGCTTTCTGGACATTGCCGACTGCCACAGAGCTGACCAGGAGTCTCCGTAGAACATTTGTGACTCCTGAAGGGGGTCTGAGGATGGAGCGTCCCCCAAACCCAGAATGCGTTCTTTGCAAGTGTCTTGCAGGACTAGTGCTTCTTGGAAAATGTTTCAGGAAACTCTGGTTCAGGTCACTCTCCCTCATCCTAAAGCAGAAGAAACCTATTGCTGTCAGGTCGATTCTGACTCATGGCGAGCACATACGTTACAGAGTAGAAGTGTCCCATAGGGTTTTCCTGGCTGTAATCTTTACAGAAGCACATCATCAGGCCTTTCTTTTGAGAAGTCGCTGGTGGGTTTGAACCACCAACCTTTAGGTTAATAGTCAAGCACAAACCATTTGTGCCATCCAGGGACGTTAGAGCTATGAAACGCCTGGGTTTAGTGGAGTCATCACGGAATGTCTCCTTAAGATACCAGACACCACACCTGGGATAAGACATCATCCCTGACTCAAGAGACTCTTTTTTGTTGTTGTTGTTTTTGGTGGGAACACCTACACTTACACAAACTACAGTGCAACGTGAGAAGAGCCTCTTAAAGGAATACAACCGGCTCTTTGAGTGCATGGGAAGGACTTCCTCAGAGGAAACGACATCTCAGCTGGGCCATGAAGGGTGGGATGGAGTTTGCTGGATGGAAATGACGATAAAGGGTGTTCCATGCAGAGAGAACTTGAAGGACCAAAGCTTAAAGGCCTGTAGGGGAAGAGCATGTTTAAGGAATGGCAGGCGACTCATTGTAGCTAGAGGCTAGTGTTCAAGTTTAAGGAGAAGTAGCTAGAGGTTGAGATGGTCCAGTGGGGTGGGGTCACATCATGAAGGACTTCAAATGTAGCACTAAGGGTTTTGGACTTGCCTTCTAAACCTAAATGTTGGTGGTTTGAACCCACCCAGTGGTACTGCAGAAGAAAGTCCTGGCGATCTGCTTCCATTAAGTTTACAGCCAAGAAAACACTGTGGAGCAGTTTTACTCTATCACGCATGGGGTTGCCAGGAGTCGGAATCAACTCGACAGCAACTGGTTTGTGTGTGTGTGTGTGTGTGTGTGTGCGTTTTTTTTTTTTTTT
>NW_004443958.1:19141814-19173888 GCF_000243295.1 Trichechus manatus latirostris | reverse complement strand
GTTCTCTTCATTCTCCCTTGCTCCCGAAGGGGTGAGACCAGTGGAGTATCTTAGATGGCTGCTCACAGGCTTTTAAGACCCCAGACCCAAGGCTGAAATCTTTACAGAAACAGACTGCCACATCTTTCTCCCATGGAGTAGCTCGTGGGTTTGAGCTACATATTTATTTAGCATCTCGTAAGTGCCTTCCATGTGGGAGACCCAGGTTCGACTCCTGGATAGTGTACCTTATGCACAGCCACCACCCGTCTGTGGTGCTAGGATGCTGAAATGTTTCAGCGGAGCTTCCAGACTAAGGTGGACTTGAATGTACCTCCAAAAACCAGCCATCGATAACCCAATGGATCACAGCGGTCCAGTCCACAAATGATCAGGGGGACGGCACAGGACCGGGTGATGTTTCGTTCCGTTGTGCGTGGGGTTGCCATGAGTTGGGGGGGTGACTCGATGGCAGCTAACAATGACAAGTTCCAGGCGCTGGGGTTTTTGAGAGCGGCATTCACTCACAGTCTTCTTCCCTTTAGATTGTAAAAAATTTGAGAAAAAGCACAGGAGTCAGACAGGGGCACGTGTCAACTTTGTTGCTGAAAATAATCCGTTAGGGAATGAGACTTTGTTCTCAGGTCAGAATAGCTTCCCAGCATTTCCCTTTCCAAACCGAGCCTGTGGGACATTCCTCAGGGGAAAGATGGGTCTGCAGAGTGGGTGCAGACCCGGCCAGCTCTATGGCAGAGTAGGACTGAACTTACGGCTCTGTATTCAGGGGACCAATGAGCTCCAATGTGTGAAGATACGTGTGTGTGATCTTAGGGTCTAATCCTGCTTCGGAGATCCGTGGCCACTGACAGCTGTCAGACTGCTGACATCTCACCCACTCGGTCACCCCCTCCTCCACCCGTGGGGACAGCAAGTCAGGAGGAGTAGAGAGAGACCATGTGAATGTTTCTTCAAGTTGGCCTCCCCTGGGGACCAGGTGGGAATGCCCTCCTTCATGGAACTGTAAGGAAAGAGGATAAATGGCCTGCCACTTCCAGAGATGCGTTGAAGGAGGGGACAGACACTGTCCTCGACCTGTCCCAACACAGCCTGAGAAGGTGCCAGGTGAGGCTGCAGGCAGCTCCAGCACCGTGTGCGGGGTCGGAGAGGCCTTCCCTCCCTGGACTGGGACATTTAGCACAGTAACAAGTGTGATCAAGACAGTGAGGATGAGCCCAGACTGTTGGACCCAGAAGGGCCTGTGGGGATCATTTAACCCCTTGGTTCTCAACTGAGGGCGACTGTGTACCTGAGGGGACGTTTGGCAGTGTCTAGAGACATTTTTGGTTGTCACACCTTGGGGGAGGGGCATCTCATGGGTGGAGACCAGGGATGCTGCTAAACACCCAGCCATACACACGATAGTCCCTACAGAAAAGACTCTGGCCCAGAATGCCAGCAGTGCTGAGGTCCAGAAACCTTTGTTTAACCCAGCCTCCTGTCCCCATTTTACAGGTATGGAAACTGAGGCCCTGGGAGGTGACCTGATAGCCCAAGGCTGCACAGCAGGAATGGGGAGGATAGGAGCCAGAACTCACGAGCACTGCCCCCTAGCAGGTCTCTCCCCTGACTACCAGGCCGCCTCCTGAGAATATCCCCCAGAGATGTCTGCTCGGGGGAGGAGGCGAACACAGAAATGCAGGAAACAAACTAGACCATCTGGCACAACATATGCCTGGCCGAGGAGAGCAGGAGGGGCCTGGGAGGCCTGGTGGGGGCTCCACCCGCCCCAGGCTGACAGTTCAGGCAGGAGGGCGAATGCCAGGAGTTGTGCTCAGGGCAGGGGCCGCATCTGGCAGCAAAGGCTAACTGCTCTATGCATCGGCACACTTAGCAGTGTATGGGGGGTGTGCATGGGTGCACACGTGTGTGCATGTGTGTGACACACGTGTGTGCATGCATGTGTGTGCACGTGCCTGTGTGTCCACGTATGCGTGGGCATTGTTGTTGGCAGTGGTTAAGACGCAGGTTCTGAAGTCAGACTGGGCGTGAATCGCGGTTCCACAGCTTTCTTGCTGCTCAAACTTAGAGAAGCCGCTGAACTTTTCTGTGCCTCAGTTTCCTCATCTACAAAATGGAGAGAAACAATATCCCTTTCTGTGGTTGTGGTAAAGATGAAATGAGGCAATGGGTAGAAAGTGATGTCACAGTGCTTAGCTCTTTGCTAACCCTCAATAAATGTCAGTCTTTATTACACTCATTTGCCCTGAAACTTAACAGCATTTGAGGGTAGAAGGGGCTTCAGGGGACTCTACCAGCTCCCTCAATTTATGAGAAATGAGGCTGGCCTTCAGACCATATGACTCACTGTCTCTCGGTCAGTTGAGGACAAGGTCTCCTGCCCCAGCGCAGTACATTTTTCTTGTGGAAACTTGGCTTTGAATGGACACTTACATTTTCTCTCTGATGCCAGCCTGATGGCTGAAGACGAGCCACCTGAGAGCAGAGCTGTATCTGCTGCTGCCTTTGTAATAGCAAGGAACTGGCAGTCACAGAGTCCCCACCCGGCTCCCAGCACTATGCTGAGTGTCTTACTACATCAGCTCATGAAATCCATCAATGGCCCTGTGAGGTAGGCAGGTACAGGTGGGAAAACTGAGGCCCAGAGTTGAAGCACGTTTGCCACAGTTATCACCTTACTAAGTAGATGCACTGGCATTCAAACCCAGGTCCTCCTGCCCTCACGCCCTGTTCACCTGGCTTCCTGGAATCAAGGTGGTGTTTGCCTCTTGCTGTTCTACTTCCCTCTGAGCCAAGAGGACCATCTGAGCATCCATGAGATCTTGGGCATTTCTGATGTCCAGTTCCAGACCAGGGTAGCTAAGGGACTCTGACTCAAATGCCTCTTGTGGTGAATGTGCCTCAGAGGTCCAATGAGCCTGGACTCCTTGGTTGCAAGTGACAGAATCCTCACTCGAACTAGATGAAGCATAAAATGGACAGTATTGGCTCATGTCAGCAGAGCAGGTGATGGGCAGGCTTAGCTGGAACCAGGGACATACTCACAGCTCCTAGCCATTCCTCTCTCTCATCCCTGCTGCTCTCTGCAAGCCAGCTTCATTCTTTCAGACCGTGTACCCACAAGTCAAGGAGCCCTGGTGGCGCAACAGTTAAGTGCTCAGCTGTTAACAGAAAGGTTGACAGTTCACAACCAGCTCAAAACTCATGTCGTAATAACTTTGGGTTCTTCCTCTTCAGCTCTCATTTGAAAATTCCCAGGGAAGGGTTCTGATTGGTGGGCTTGGGTGACAAGCCCATCCCTGGACCAATAACTGTGGCAGAGAGGCGGGACATTATGATTCGCCCAGCGTGGGTCAGGGGCCTCTCTTTCTGGACAGATAACTCTGGAGTGGGTGGCCAGCTTCTCCTGGCCTGATGGGGGCACTGTGATGGCTGTGGGGAGGTGGGGCGGGGAGGCACTGAGGGCTAACATTCCAGTTAGGACTAGAAACGGAGAGAGCTCTCCTTGCTCACCACTGGGTAACAAACAGCCGTGAGGTCTTCTTATAGCTGTAATGTATGCACCCCGAGCCCACAGCTCCGCAGTAAGGTAAAGGGAAGCATTCGAAATCCTGACCTCAGCCTGGTTTCCAGCAGTGTTCTGTGACATTTCCATAAATAGACCAGTTCTTAATTAAGTAGCATTAAGAACAGGGTGCATTTCTATCTTCCCTTAGAGTTTTCTGCTGCCCTGAGGATGATTCTAGAACCCACACTGTTGCTGATGTCCTTCGGGGTTGTATCCTGGGGGCAGGAGCAGTGCCAGGGTGATGCTCCAGGCAGGCTGCAGGGGTTCGAACCCCCAGGCCCATCCCTAGGCCAGAAGGCTGCCTGCCTGCTGAGAAATGTACAGGGCGGAGGCCAGCCAGGAGGTGGGGGAATGGGGGTGCCCACCCACTCCACAAGCCCAGTAGTAAAGGCAGCTAGAAGAGATGAGCCAGGACTTCAGTCTCAGGAGGATCTGATCAGGGATCTGCAGGGCAGAATGGCTCTCATTCCAGAGCAAGACCAGGCTGCGTTTCAGAGAAAATAGGAATCTCTCTGAAGAAAGAATTTGCCCGTCAGAAGTGAGGTTGGCCCACCATGGAAGTATGGAGATGGGAAGAGTCTCAGAGGCAGAGGTGGGAAGTCCCCCTGAGCATGGTCCAGGGGAGAGGGTCTGCTTGCCCAAGAACATGACCCGTCTGCATTTAGTGGCCATCCTTGTGGTAGGAGGGAAACGTCAGGCTGGCTAGAGACTTTGTGCCAGGAAACAGTTAAATAATGTAACCAACGCCCCTTTTTTTATTCTTGGTTCACCAAGACAACTTCTGGTCAAAGCTAGTCTACAGGGATAGACTGTTTTCTAAGGCAGTAATGTCTGGCATGCTTGGCAGTTGTTCTCACTGTATAGCAATCAGTTGGCATACTGGTTTGTACATCAGTCTCTTTGAACATGGTTAATGTGAGTCTGCCTATGGGAAGGTGCGGCCTTAAAAATGGTGAATACACTGAGTGATGAATTCCATCTTGTAGGAGGACATAGAAGCCAGCTGCCTCTCCTGTAGATATCCTTCTTGATTTTTCAAATTTGTACAGCAGGTGCTTATTGACTGCTCAGATAAGCTGGGTGCCAGGAGGACAATCAGACACGTTCCTGTGTCTCACAGAACTTACATGGCAATTGGTGCTCTCTCTTGGTCCAAAGCCTTGAGCCAGGTCCCGCGGGGAACTCAAAGACAAGTAGAACATTGTTGCAGGTTAGTAGACAGATAGGAAGCAGATACACGTGACACAGGCGGTAGTAACCTCCACCTGTAGCCACTTCAGAGCTTACAGCAATGTCTTATGCCCATGGCCTCACACTGTTGCCACCAAAACCCAGAGTTTGGCAACGCAGCTGTTAAACCAAATCCCAGATGAGGATGTGTGACTATAATATCACCAGGCCCACTCAAAGTGAACACAAAACGTTTGTTGACTCCCCAGTTGTCACCTTTTCCACTGTGGCAAGTGGCTGCCCCTGGTTGTCTACCAATTTTATTTTGTTCCTGTTAGTCCTCTGCCTGGAATGACTTTCCCTCCCCTCCCCTCCCCTCTCCTCTCCTTTTCCCTCCCCTTCCCCCTCTGCATCCTTCCAAGTCAGCCAAGCACAATCCTACTCTTTGTGGCTCCCCTCTAATGCCATCCCGTCTGTGAATCCCACCAGCGTTTTTGGACATCATGCCCAGTGTGTCGCTGGGGTTGGGGTAGTGGGGCGTGGGCACAGACCCCCAAACTCCCCAGAAAGGGGAAACTATCCTAACTGTGGGAGCCACAAACTGTCAAAAACTCATGTAATCAACTATGCACATCATGACACATGAGTCACTGAGTTTTTTCATAACACTGTTAAAATAGCATCATCTCCACCGAAATGAAAAATACATCATAGAAAAAAGATAGGCACTTCGGCGTGATCCAGCTGTTGTTGTTGCCACTGACTAGCGCCATCTTGTGGTTAGATCTGTCGCTCCCAGGGCTAAGTAACTCCTCCCTCCCTTGTCTCCCCACAAGCATTGTGGCTCACCTTGCCCCTGGAAGCCCCTGACTTAATCATCACAGCGGCCCTGGCCAGTGACTCTCCTCCGGGAGTCTTGTCCTGTGTTCCTTAACTCCCCAGGGTTTCTCAGCCTCGGCATTGCTGACATTTTGGGTAGGCTAATTCTCTGTGGTTTGGGATCATCCTGTGCATTGTAGGATGTGTAGCAGCATCCCTGGCCTCTCTACCCACTAGATGCCACAGCAGAACCACCCACTTGTGACAACCAAAAATGTCTCCAGACATTGTCAGATGTCCCCTGGGGGACAAAATCAGGCCTTTGTCCCCTGCCCCCAACACCTACACGCCCCCTACCCCCGTAGGAACCACTGCATTGAGGACTACTTGGGTGTGAATCAAAGCTCAGTCACTCCCTTGCTCTGTAACTTTGGGCAAGTTACTTAACCCCTCTGAGCCTCCTCATCTAAAACTGGGTGATAACAGCACCTCCTTTGTAGTGCCTAGGGTTTTTATGAGGATTAAATGAGTAAACTCATAAAACAAACCTAAACCATTGTTCGGCAAGTGGTATGTTCTTATTCTGACTAAGTGTTAGCTCTTATGGTCACTCTGCAATGGCTGACCCCCTCCCCATTTTGCGAGGGGTGAGGCTTGGGTCCTTTGGAGCCCATTCCAGACTAGAGAGAAAGAAACTGAGTCTCAGAGGGTTAAAGCCATAGGCTGCTGCCAAGTGGCATATCTACAATTTACATCCAGCTGTGTTGGAGTCCCAAGCGCTTTTCTTACCCACTACAGCCAGTGCCTCTTGGGGTTGGGAGGGAAACTGAGGCAGGAGTTGAGGAGAATGACTCAGCTTCAGTGGACACGTTGCTGCTCAGGCCACAGCCCAGTTAACCTGGCTGGCACAGCGCCACCTGCAGGAAGCGGAAGGCACTTCACCTGCGCCCCAAGCTTACCTCAGCGAGAGATGGAGCTCCCTGTTCTCAGGTGCGGAGTCCCTGGGTGGTGCAAATGATTAGTGCTTGTCTACTAAACAAAAGGTTGTTGGTTCTGAGTCCACCCAGAGGCACCTCAGAAAAAAGGCCTGGCGATCTTCTTCTGAAAAATCAGCCATTAAAAATCCTGTGGAGCACAGTTCTACTCTGACACACATGGGCTCACCATGAGTTGGTTCGGCTCGACAGCAATTAGTGTGTGGTGTTTAGGGTGTGAAGTAGAGTTAACTTGTGGGACCATATCGCCACCTTTATAATGAAGTATTTTGAAGTAAATTAAACCAAAAAAAAACCAAACCCATTGTTGTCGAGTAGATTCCGACTCGTGACAGCGGCTCAGAGAAGTGCCAGATCCCCACATCAGAGAATTCTCATGTGCTAGTCTCCATATCTGGAATATTTTCTTTCTTTTCTTACCTGGATAAGTCTTACCATTCCTTCTTGTCTCAGTTTGAACATCATTGCTTTATAAAAGATCTTTCTCGCTCACCACTGCCCTCAGCTCTCAGAGGGCCTGGTCCTTTCCCCTCCCAGAACGTGTTCCCAGTTCCCATTGTGTATTGGCTTGGGTGTTTATTTCTACCTCTTTCTGCTCCTCCCATCCACAGACAATAATTCCACAAGAGAAGAGACCCCCACCGTTTGTTCACTGGGGTAATCCCAGCACCCAGCCCATACCTGGTACTTACCAGGCTCCTGAAATACTTGATGAATGAAGGGAGGACCAGGGACTTGGTGGGATCTCACCACTTGTTGGCGCCCAAGCTGGGATTAGAATTCATGCCATTAATTCTCAAGTGTGTTTTCCTATCACATCTTGTTTCTGAGAACCATGGACTCTTGGGGCAGGTGGGATCCTTAAAATCACCCTGCCTATGGGTTAGAAATTCACATGCTACAGGGCCAGGCAGGTGTGAAGCAGCCAGCATAAGGCATAGAGGGCAATGGCGAACCTGCCAGCATCTCCTCCTACAGAGGCCTCAGCTCTTTAAAAACAGGGATGGCCAGCACCCTAGACTGCTGACCTCCACTTTAAACCAGTTGCCGTCTAGTTGATTCCAACTCAGGGTGACCCCATGGTTGCCAGAGTAGGACTGTGCTCCATAGGGTTTTCAGCGGCTGATTTTTGGGGAGTGGATTGCCAGGGCTTTCTTCTGAGATGCCTCTGGGTGGACTTGAACTTTCAAGCATTTGATTAGCAGCTGAGTGTGCTGATGTTTGTATCATCAAGGAACTTCAACCTTCACTTTAGCCATGCCTGTTCTGGGCGGGATGCTCTCTCCCCAGCGTCTCCTGTCCCCCAGCCTCGGCCTCCTCATGAAATTGTTGTTTGTCATTGGGTAACAGTGTACCCTCAAAGAGTCTCCCCCGAGTGGACCAGGCTGGAGGGAGCAGCTTCCGGGGGAATGTCCTGTCCTTATCTCCCAGGCTTTCGCCTGCAGATTACATAAGGCGGGCTGGTGGGGTACCCTGCAGCTTCTTGAACACCAGTTTGCCTTCCAGCCCGTACCTCTGGAGAGGTTTTTCCAGGCAAACATCAAGGAGTTTGCTCATTGGTTTTAGAGCTGAACCATTAGTTGCAGCTGAAATATAGAAATCACCTGGTCCCTCAGACTTGCATTTGAATGAAATGGTGAACTCAGCTTCTTGGTGTGGTGGAGAGAGTGGAGGTGAGGCCCTAGTCTTTCCTTGTGCTGATGGCATCACCCTCCCCATCACCTGAGGCTTCTCAGAGTACAGCTGAGTCATCCTGACCTTTGGCGATGCTCCCACCCCCGCCTCCCCAGGCTCCAGTTCTGCTCTCGGAGGCTGGCATTTTCTCACGATGACGTGACACTTGCGTGAGAAGAGGCCAAAAGAAGACATGTAGATGGAGAAAACCAGTGTGGAAATGCCAGCCTGCCCTTTTTGGAGCTTGGCTGACTGAGCAGGGTACCTACGTGGCTTCAAACTCCAGACTCACTGCACACTAGCTCCATGGGCTCTCTGTGGTGGTCACAGTGGGACCAGCTATGTCCACACCCCAACATAAGCCTCATTATTACCATCGTCATCACCATCATCATCATCATCACCATCAATATTAGCAACATCATCATCACTGTTATCATCACCACCATCACCATCATCACCATCACCATCACCACCATCACCACCATCACCACCATCACCGTCATCACCGTCACCACCGTCACCATCATCACCATCACCACCATCACCATCACCACCACCACCACCACCACCACCACCATCACCATCACCACCACCACCACCACCATCACCATCACCATCATCAACGTCACCATCACCACCATCACTGTTACCATCAGTACCATCGTCATCATCATTGTCAGTGTTGTAGCCTTTATGGATAATAATTAAAACAACTTACAGAGCTTTTATTAATGCCAGGCTCTGTGCTAATCAGCTTGTTCTCCCAACACTCTTCAAGATTCTTGCATTTCAGAAATAAGGGCACTAAAACGCAGAGTGTTTTAATATAATGAACCAAAATCTCACAATCGGAGTGTCAAGACAGGATTCAAGCCAGACTGTGCGCCCTCATTCACCCCGGATTTTTACTTCATAGTGCTCACCATGACTATATCATATTAGCTGTCTTTCTGGCCTGATGTGAATTTCATGGGCAAGGACCACCTTGTTCACTGCTTCATCTCAGGGCCTTGAGTTGCCTGAATATAGTCTTAGAACCTCACACTCCCTTAGTTTCAGGTACTCTTTCCAAGGTCCCGAATGTATTCATTTTCACTGTATGTTTTTTAAATCCTTAAGGCAGATCTAAGGAAGGCAGGAGAGCTGTGAGAGGCTCCATGAAACAGAGGAGAGAAAAACAGCTACTCTGTCATTCAACCAGAACCCCAATCTTCGTTTCCGACTTTGATTCAGTGCTATTCTGATGTTTGTCATGATCATAAATTCCAGTGTCCTAAGGGCCAGAGAGGAGCAGGGACTCACCCTCAGCAAGTTAAGGTCACTGCTCTGCTCCTTGATCAGCAAACCAAGTGTGAACACGGCCTAGCGACAGTGCACTGTTGGCCCTGTGGCTGTATGCTGCCAGCAAGGCTGACCTTGAAAAATGGGCCACTCCATCTCAGCTCCTGTCTCTCTTTGGCTTACCTTGCATCCTTGTTTCCTTACATCTTCTCTCCCCTCTTCCAAGCCTCCAGTAATCCACTGCTTGCGAGTTGCCCCACCCAAAGCACCCAGCCCCCTCCTCACCACTAGGTTCTATCAACATCTTTTCTCCAGGTCTCCTTCACTCCTACCCTGGCCTTGACTTGGTCTGTCACCTCCATGCTAGTGTCCCCATCAGATTTCTACTCCCGGGACCTATGGCCAGGGGGCGTTGGTGGTTTGGTGGTAGAATTCTCACCGTCTGTGCAGTTCCTGGCCAGCGCACCTCATGCGTGGCCACCACTTGTCTGTCAGAGGCTCGCGTGTCGCTGTGATGCTGAACAGTGTTCAGTGGACCTTCCAGACCAAGACAGGGTAAAAAGAAGGACTGAAGATCTGTCTCCAAAAATCAACCCATGAAAACCCTATGAGTCACAGCGGTCCAATCTTCTCTTGTGCATGGGGTCGCCACCAGTTGAAGGCTGACTTGACAGCAGCTAACAACACCGAGAGCCTGTGTTGTGGTCTTTCCCAGGAATAGTAAAGACCCCTTGCCGTGTGTTGGTTACATGGGCTCTGGAGATTCAAATCCTGGTTTGCCCCTGTCTAGCTGTGTGACCCTGGGCAAATTTCTAAACTATTCTGGGCCTCAGTTTCCTCCTCTACGTGATGGGGGTCATGATAGTACCACATCATAGCATTTTCTTGCAGATCAGTGAGTCGCTGTATGTAAAGTGTTCAGGACAGTGCTCAGCTCCTCGAGCATACTTACAGAATGTCTTTTTTTTTAGCTTCAAATATATGACTGGGCTCTACTTACACCATCTCATTTAATCCTTATGGCAGCTCTGTGAGACAGTGGTGTTATTATCTGTCTCATTCCAGTGCCCATGCCTTTTCCATCATAGTCAATAATGGCTTCATTCATTCATCAGGACACCTTGTTTCTTCTCCGCATAGTGTCATGAGCTCATGAAAAATGGACTCATCAATTTGTCTCTTTAGGAAGGCCTTTCAAGAGGGAGTCCAGGGTTGGAAATTCTCAGCACTGTAGCTCACCGATGGAGGAGATGCTTATGGTGGAGGGGCAAGGGAAGGGAGGCCCTGCAGTTTCCCTCAAATGACACCTGTGGACAGTTCCCACTTGGCCCATGCATAGGTCTAGCATTGGCCGTGTCTTTGAATACGATGCATGTTATGGGTTGAATTGTGTTCCCCAAAACATATGTTAAAGTCCTAGCTCTTGGTACCTATGAACATGGCCTTGTTTGTAAATAGGGTCTTCCGTGATGTTAGCAGTCAACATTAGATCATAATGGAAGGTAGACGCTGATCCAGTCTGCATGCTGTCCTTAGAAAGAGGAGGAGCGATAGACAGGAAGGATGTCTGTGTGAAGATGCAGCTACAAGCTAAGGGACTCCTGGTGCTACCAAAAGCTGGGAAGATGAAACAGGATCTTCCCCTAGAGCCTTGGGAGGGAGTTGGCCTATCTGACACTTTGATTTGGACTTCTAGTCTCCAGAACTGTGAGACAATAAATGTCAGTCCCTATAAGCCAATACTTTGTGGTATTTTTTTATGACAGCCCTAAAAAATGAATTCAATGCTTTTATGAAATTACTGGGAACATTGTTAAGTGCTTAGTAAATGCAAGATATCTTTATTAGAGAATATGATCCTATAATAGTCTATAAATAGTGGAAATTTTCTCTCAACCTGGTTGTCATTGGATGAGATCATAGTGCATTGTGGGAGAATCTCTTTTCCTGCTTGGGTATCTCCCATAATATACTTGTGCAGTTACTCAAATCGTACCCCCAAAGAGGTCTGGATTTTCCAGCAGAAGCACCTACATGCACAGGCCGAGTCTTTGCCTAGCCACAAGCTTGAGTGAATCACAGAGAATATGTAAATCTTCTCAGAATATCTTTCCTCTGTTGAGCCAGTCTTTGAATTGGAAAAGTGATTAGCAATCTGGTTGCAAATCTCATTTCATTTCCTGTTGTCTGCATGGAGCAGATTTGGTGCTGGCAAACTTCATTCCAGGGTAGAAGGGGAACCATGCAGCTGAGGACTGCACCACTGTAGAGAGTAGGAGAGCCACAGCAGAGTCACCTAGACACCCGTGGTAGTCCCCACAGGAGTGTCAATGCGGGCTGGGAAGTCAGAGAGGGGTTAGCTCTTAGGTTGTCACGCATTGAATTATGTCCCTCCAAAAATCAATCAATCAGTTTGGCTAGGCCATGATTCCCAGTGTTATGTGGTTGTCCTCCATTTTGTGATTGTAATTTTACGTTAAAGAGGGATAGGGTGGGGTTGTAACACCACCCTTACCCAGGTCACATCCCTGATCCAATGTAAAGGGAGTTTCCGTGGGGTGTGGCCTGCACCACCTTAAAAGGAAAGGGAAGCAAACAGAGAGTGGGGGACCTCATACCACCAAGAAAGCAGTGCTGGGAGCAGACTGCGTCTTTTGGACCTGAGGTTCCTGCGCTGAGATGCTCCCAGACCAAGACTGATGATAAGGACCTTCCTCCACAGCCAACGGAGAAAGCCTTGCCCTGGAGCTGATGCCCTGAATTGGGACTAGTAACCTACTAAACTGTGAGAGAATAA
Source organism: Trichechus manatus latirostris (assembly GCF_000243295.1). Lineage (NCBI taxonomy): Eukaryota > Metazoa > Chordata > Mammalia > Sirenia > Trichechidae > Trichechus > Trichechus manatus. The sequence continues at coordinate 19,161,584 of NW_004443958.1, read as the reverse complement.
GTTTCTCTTTGTTGAAGCCATCCACTTATGGTATTTCTGTTATAGCAGTACTAGATGACTAAGACATAGGTAGTAGGAGAAGCTTAGTTCATACAGCTGAAAATCCATCTCTTGTTGGAAGGTCCATGAGGAAGGAACAAGCAGATTTTTTTTTGTTTGTTTTAGAACCTTGGGGACAGTCTTCCTCTTGCCTTGCTGAACTGACCTATGTTGTGGTAGCCCAGGTGGACCTTGATGCGGTTGCTGGAGTCTTGGGGTTAATTCCTATGAGGTCAGCAAGCTTCTGTCTTCTCCAACCTCTGCCAGCTTTGTGTTTGTAGACCCCGTGCCGTTTCATACACATTTATGAAGCCTTCCTGGGTGTATTTTCCCAGCTTGGTGCTTGGAATACAGATGGATTAGACCTTGGCTCTGGTGCCAAGACCTGCACACAGATAAATATAACAAGGACAGTATAATGTATATACCATGAGAAGGGTAGGCAAAGATGTTTCCTGTCGGTGCCTAGCACAGTATCTGGGGCACAGTGCACCTCAATAAAATTTTAATGAATCAAAGAATGAATAGATGATAGGATGAATGAATGAGTGACCAACTGAAAGAGAGGGAATGACAGATCAAATCCATTGAACAAGATAACCCAATTAGGATTGAAGAGTGCTTTGGGTATGAAGAGGCAGCCAGTTGAAGCCATCCTTACACTGTACATCTGTACATGTTATACCAGGCTTGGATTTAAGTCCCATGCTCCTTGCTGTGATCTTAATGTGATCTTTCCTAGCATATAGGAAAGGCCCCCCGTGCTCAGTACAGCTGCCTTGAAGAAGGGGTTTTATGCTTTCTTTGAGACACCTGTAGATGATTTAAAAAAAAAAAAAGACTAGAGCATAAGAAAATTTAATGATAAGGCTGGAGGGGATGGGAAAAGAAAAGCTGTATCTCATGAGCAAGAACCACATATAGTCCATGCTCAATTCATTCAGTGATGTTCAGATTTTTATGACTACATCTTCAGAGTTATTGAAACACTTTTATTGCTAAAATGACCACAAGGAAAACAAAGTATTATTATGAGTTTGAAGCTTTGTAGTCCCACAGTTATTAACCCAAATGCCTACAGGGACCTGGCAGGTACTTGAATGAATGACCCAATCTCTGTGATACAATAGGGAGTGGTGGGGCCTGTGGAGAACTGGCAAGCTCTTGCTTTTCTAAAGGGAGCAGCCACTGCTGCTGACTGCTGCCAGGAAGGAGTGAGGGCCCAGTGTTACCAGGTCTTATTGGTCATAAGAGGCGAGAAGTCTGGATTTTTATGTTAATGATCCTATTTCTCAAATACCGTCGACCACACTGAAACATGTTCACAGCCAAATTCCTCCTGCAGGCTACCTGTTGGCCTCCTTTGTCCTACTTCTCCTTTCCATTCAGAAACAACACCTGAGAAGGAGCAGATTTGGGAGATTAGATGGTTTTTGGATAATGAGCATCGGAACAATGGCCCTTCAAGAGAGGCTTTAGTGGCTTGGAGACTGAGTCAGATTTCAGGGCGGAGGGGGAGATGAAGGCTTGGTGCCTCTTTTAAGAGACGTCGTGATGAATAAAACAAGAGAAAGGGTCATGGTTAGGGGTTGAGGCCAGGGCAAATAGATAAGTTTAGGGCATGTTAGAAAGAAGACAAGGGATCAGTCACCTCAGTCTCTAGTTATGGAGAACCTACCGTGTGCAACAGTGGGTGAGAGATGGGGTGGGGGGAGGATTGATGGGTCAATGGCCAGCGGAGGTAGGAGGTTATCGATTGGCTCAAGGACACATGGAGCGAGAGCTTTGCTTCAACAAGCAGAAAGGACAGTTCTCCTCTGAGTCTTGGAGAAAGGAACAGGAAGAAGAGGAAGAAGAGCTGGGTGGGAAAGTGCAAACGTTCCTGTGCATGCAAAACCATCCCACTTATTAGAGAGAAAATGTGACTCATGGGAGTTATTTTTGCCTAGTAAAAGCTGCAAGGTTGTGTGAGCATTTTGTACAGGCATTTCCCGGGGAGGTCAGAGGTGAATAAGCCCCGATGTCTCTTTTTCCATCTTTAAAATAAGATTAGGGAGATGGTAACCAGGCAGCTGACACAGAACCGTAGGAGCTCCGGGGCCAAAAGCAAATGGATAGACAAGGAAACCAGATCTGGGTTAAGCCCGTGGTGAAATGAGCCATTTCTTTCTCCCTTTCTTCATTCATTTATTCACTTACTAGACACTCACTCATTCATTCAGTTATCCAATTGCCATTCTAGGATCTGAGGATAGAGAAGGAGCTTACAGCTGGAAGGGGGCATCAAACCCCATTGCTGTTGAGTCGATTCTGACTCATGGCAACCCCATGTGCTACAGAGTGGAACTGCTGCAAAAGATTTTCTTGACTGCAATCTTTATGGAAGCAGATTGCCTGGCTTTTCTTCCATGGTGCCACTGGTTGGGTTCAAACCATCAACCTATAGGTTGGTAGTTGAGTACAAACCCTTTGTACTACGCAGGGACTTGAAAGGGGCCATAGAGATGCACATACGTGTACGTGATGCACGATAGAATGTGGGTGTGGCAAGAGTGAAAAAGACGAAGAGTTCAGGAGTTAAGCGGAGAAGGCATCTGGGAAGAGGCTGCCTTTGAGTTGAACCTCGTGAGAGGGAGAGAATTTGCCTTCAGCGGCAGAGATGGAGCTCCTCATTAAAAGCACTGAATGTATCAAGGCTCCAACAGATACTTCTTCCGCTGAGGTTTATCAGTGGCTCCTACCTGCAGGGTGGTTAGGCATCAATGCTGAGCTTAGGAGAAGGAGACCTCTTCCTTGGGGTTTGACACTACTCCTCCTGATTGGCTTAGCTTGCATTTCCTTCTCTTTTGCCCCTTCTAGACCAGAGCTATCCAACAGAACTTTCTGCCATGATGGAAAAGTTTTATATCTGTGCTATCCAATCTGGTAGCCACATGTAGCTTTTGAGCACTTGAAATGTGGCTAGTATGACTGAGGAACTGAATTTTAAATTGTATTTAATTGTAGTTAATTTAAATTTAGATAACCACGTATGGCTACTGGCTGCCAGATTGGACAGCGCAGATATTGACTGAGAATGCCTTGGGGCTCACTGTATCCTTGCAGTGTCCAGCTCAGTGTCTAGCACTTAATAGGTGCTTAGTATAGGTATGATGAAGGAAACGATTTTTCCTGCTTTAAACTCTAGGCTCCTCCTTAAAACTAGTTGCTGTTGAGTCAACTTCAACTCAGGGCGACTCCATGTGAGTCAGAGTAGAACTGTGCTACATAAGGTTTTCAGTGACTGAGTTTTCAGAAGTAGATTGCCAGGCCTTTCTCCCGAGGTACCCCTGGGTGAATTTGAACCACCAGCCTTTCTGTTAGCAGCTGATTGCATTAACTCTCTGCACCACCCAGGGACTCCAAACTGCTCCTTAGGAAGAGTGAATTTCTTTACAGGGACTGACTGCTGAGCGTCCCCATGGGTTTCTGTCTACCAGTTTGTGAGCAGAAGATGCCCCATCCCCATTCCCGAAGTCTGGTTGTAGCCAGAGGCCCAGGCTTTGAGAAGGGGGACTCTATGCTGCCTAAGAACGGCAGATACATTTGGACTTTAGAGTGATGGCAAAGATGGACAAGAGGAGACAGAGTGGAGCCAGCAGACAGGGGCTGTTTGCTTGTCATATGACCCTCCCCATGACTCCCTGCGGCCCCCCTCAAAATCCTAAGGATAGAAACTGGTGAAAGAAGTGTTTAGTGTGAGTGGACTTTTTGAAGAAACCAGTGAAGGGACCGACCACTGTCCCTTGGGGGGCGGCGCAACATAGGGACCACGCCCAAGAGCAGGTCTTGTGAATTAGCAGGTATCTGGGAAAGCATCAAGGAGCCCTGGTGACTCAGTGGTTGAGCACTCGGCTGCTAACAGACAAGGTCAGAAGTTCAAACCCACTAGCTGCTGCATGGGAGAAAGATGTGGCAGTCTGCTTCTGTAAACACTACAGCCTTGGAAACCCTGTGGGGCGGTTCTAAGTCGGAATCAACTCGATGGCAACGAGCTTTGGGAAAACATCAAGTTCCTGGCAATTCCCAGGAATTGGCCAAGGACAAAGCTTGTTCCGTTTAGATTTTTTAGGGACAAAGATTCCTCTAGGTTTTCCAAGTTGAATTGGTAGAACAAATGGGTAAATGAGGTGGATAAATTAATGCTGGATTAATGAGGTGAAGGAGTTAAGAGATAATATACAGCGGAGAGTCTTATTCTCCTTAAAAATTCATCATTTCAAACGAGGAGGGGCCCTGGTCTAGCCCCTGCGTATTTCAGAGGAGACGCCTAAGGCTCAGAGAGGGCAAGAGATTGGCCCAAGGCCACACAGCTGCCTTTTTAAGGGTAGCACTACAGCTGAGGTCCAGGTTCCTCAAGTCCAACTCTGATACCTTTTCCGTAGTATTCCAGGAGCTTTTGTAATGCGGGGAGTGGGATATTTCAGAACTTAATTCCTTTAGTGAGTTTGCTCTACAGTCCCTCCTCCTGCTCTAAGCTGGCTTCGTCTGTAGGTTCCTGGGGCCAAGCTAGCCCACCTTATATAAACACCATTGAGAGGAAGCTCCCTGAGGAGGCGACGGAGATGGCCTTGGAGCTCATGTCTCTGCAAGGTCTCCGCATCCACCGTCTCCTCTGAGCCAGTTTCTTGCCTGGCTGTTTCCTGCCAGAAGCAGTTCGGTTTTCTCTGTGTCAACATCCCCTCTACAGGAAAGGGCATTTGCTGACAAAACAACCAGCATGTTCCCAAGAGCACAGGTGGGAATTCTGGCCATGCGGGCGCCGTTAGGGCATGTGAGCAGCTTCCCTCCACACACCGCTGTCTAACCCCTGACTTTCAAAGAGCAAGCGTGAAAATAAAGGCCATAATGCTGAACCAGACAAATAAGCATCAGGCTTTCTTCTGAGTGTTGTCATTGTTGTTAGTTGCCGGCTTTGAGTTGGCCGCCCACTCATGGCAACCCCATGTGACAGAGTAGAACTCCCTCATAGGGTTTTCTAAGCTATAATCTTTATGGAAGCAGATTGCCAGGTCTTTCTCCTGTGGAGCCTTTCGGTTAGCAGCCAACACAAGCCACTTGTGCCACCCAGGCTCCTTCTTCTAAGCATTAAAAAAAAAAAAACCAGTGCCATCGAGTCAATTCCGACTCATAGCAACCCTATAGGACAGAGTAGAACTGCCCCATAGGGTTTCCAAGGAACAGCTAGTGGATTCGAACTACCAACCTTTTGGTTAGCAGTCAAGCTTTTAACCACTGCCATACCAGGGCTCCAATCTAAGCATCATCATATGTTAATTGATCGTCCAGCAGCCCTCGGATATCCCTATTCCATTATCACACTAGGAGGTCATGGTGGCTTGTCCAAACTCACACAGCGAGGCAACAGCAGAGCTGGGATTTGAAGCCAGGGAGTCTGGCTCCAGGGTCAGTGCCCTCCACCTCTACCCTGCAGGAGAAGCTCTGGTGAGCCTGAGACCTGGGTGTCACATTTCAGCTCCGCCTCGCCTCTACACAGCAGCCTTGACCTTGGGAGAGTGTCTAACCCCTTGACCTTCAGGGTCCTCCTGTTGTGTTGTTAGTTGCAGGTGAGGTGATTCTGAATCATGGTGACCCCGTGTATGCAGAGTAGAACTGCTCCATAGGATTTTCAAGGCTGTGACCTTTTGGAAGCAGAGCTCCAGGCCTGTCTTCCAAGGCGCCTGTGGGTCGGTTCAAACCACCAGCCTTTCAGCTCGTAGTTAAGCACTTAACTGTGCCACAGGGACTCCTCGGGGTCCTCCTGGGCTTGATAATACGCACTCTCATAGGGTCGTTGTGAGAATCAAAAGGGTTGACATGTGCAGAGTGCTCCCCACTTCACTCTGCCCAGCACCCTGACAGTCCTCAGTGCATTTGAGAAGCGAAGTGACAGCAGCCGTTTGATTTCCCTACCTTTGACCGTCTGAGGCTTAACATTAAACGTTTCTTCTTATCGGCTCATCCCTACAAAGCCCCGAGATGGTTTCCATCTTCCCTGTGTTAAATTGATTTGGAAAAAATATTTGTTCGATAAGGATCTGGTGTGTATTCTCTGAGGTTTCCCTCTTGGCGAGTGTTTTGGAAACCTCCTTTCTACACTGTCAGACTTCTAAATTTGGCCTCAGGGCAGGGAATCAACCCAGAAAAGGGAGTGTGTAAATTGAGTATTTAACATATACCAGACACGGGCTTGGGTGGTGCCAGTTGTTAGGCGCTGGACTAGTAAGCAAAAGGTTGGCGGTTCAAACCTACCCAGAGTTGTCTCAGAAGTAAGGCCTAGCCGTCTCCTTCCGAAAGGTCGTGCTTCGGCAACCCTGTGGGGCACAGTTCCACTCTGAAACGTACGGTGTCAGCACGAGTCAGAATAAGCTTGATGGCGGCTAACAGCCGCAGGCAGGGGCCTGGGCACATGGCTTTTTACCCGCCCATCGCTCTTGAATGTGTTGACTTATAGAAGGGACTGCTGCATGGTGTTTCCTGAACTGCAAGCTCAGCAGGCTCATGTATATTAAGTACTTACTAGGAGTCCCTGAAGGGAGCCCTGGTGGCGCAGTGGTTAAGAGCTCAGCTAATAACCATAAAGGTCAGCAGTTCGAATTCACCAGCTGCTCTTTGGAAACCCTATGGGGCAGTTCTACTCTGTCCTATGAGCTGGAATCAACTCGACAGCAGTGGGTTTGGTTTTTGATTTTTTAGGAATCCCTGAGAAGGGATTCTGCTTCCGTAAAGATTACAGCCTTGGCAATCTTATGGGGTGGTTCTACCCTGTCCTGTAGGGTTGCTATGAGTCGGAATTGGCTCGATGGCAACGAGTTTGGTTTTTTGCTCAGGAGGCCCTGGGTAGTGGAACAGTTAATGAGCTTGGGTGCTAACTGAAAGGTTGGAGGTTCAAGTCCACTCAGAGGTGCCTCTGAAGAAAGGCCGGGCAATCTACTTCCAAAAGATCAGCCATGGAAGACCCTATGGAGCACAGTTCTATGCTGACACTTTGGGGTCTCTGTGAGGCGGGATCAATTCCACGGCAACTGTAGTTTCAAGTTAAACGGGGCAGATAGAAGCAAGAAGTATGGAGGCTGTTGTGTAATCTGAGTCAGAGATGGTGGAGGTTTGCAGAGGGAAAAGGCAGAGGCACCAATGAAGAAGGGTCGTTGAAATAACCCGGGAATACAGTGAGGAGGGTCTGGTCTAGGTGAAGGTCAGGGATGAGATCTTTCCAGCAAGAAGCGATCTTGCGTGTCCTGGTGAGTGCTGGGCTTCCTCTGCTGATCAGGCATTTCTGAGGTCCTCCTATGTAAACATTGTTCTGTGTCCTCCAGCTTAGGGACGGGTTGGGAAGCAGTACAATCCTCTCCAAAGCCATTGGAAATGGGTATAAAGAGCCATAAAAAGCTCCTCCCCTTTGACCAGCCTTGACATTTCTGGGAAACGTTCTGAAGGAAAGAGTTTAATGTGCAGACAAATAAGTTCTCTGTGGCATCATTTCTAGTAGTAAGAAATTTTGAAGCAACCACAACAGCCAACAATATGGGAAGAATTAAATAAACAGTGTCTCTTTCTGCCACCGGACTGTAGACACCTCAGGGGCTTCCAAGATGGTGCCTGAACTGGGTGGACTATTTATTGTCGCTGGTAGTTGCTGCTGAGTCAATTCCGACTCACAGCAACCCCGTGTGTTACAGAGTAGAACGGTTCCATAGGGTTTCCTTGGCTGTAACCTTAATGGAAACAGATGCCAGGCCTTTTTTGGGGGGATACTGCTGGGTGAGTTAGAACCGCAAACCTTTGGGTGAGCAGTCAAATGCAAACTCTACGCCACCCAGGGACCTCTAAATTGAATATTATGTCGTCATAAATATTTGGTTCCATAAAAAGTTCATAATAACATAGGAAAATGTTTATGTTGCTATGTTTTGTAAAAAGGAAAAAGAAAACTAGGGTGAACAATGGAATATATAGTATCATCTGACTCTGCCAAATATACAGAAAGCTCTAGATAGAATATTTACCAAGTGGTAAAAATGGTTGGCTGAGTTGGGGTGGTGGGATTTTGAGTAATGCATTGATTTTTTTCTTTTACATATTTCCATTTTCCGCATCATTTGCAGTGAGCATGCATTGTGTTTATAAAGGAAAATAGCTTCCTTTAAAAGCTGACTATTAGCTCTCCTAAGACCCTTTCCCCTGAGTTTGCATTATGTAGGGCAGCATCTTGCCAACGAAATATTTATACAGTCAGGAAGCATGGAAATACTTTCAGCCAAACTCACTCTTGCGCACTCATGCACTCTCTTTCTGGACATTTTTTTTTAAACCAAATAAAGTAATGGTATCTGCAGGGCTTGGTTAAGCGCTTGACTACTAGCCGGAAGGTTGGTGGTTCTAACTCACACAGAGGTGACTTGGAAGACAGGCCTGGCCATCTGCTTCTGAGAGGTCACAGCCTTGAAAACCCTACGGAGCAGCTCTACACTGCGCATGTGGGATCGCCGTGAGTGGGAATCAACTAGACGGCAGCTAACAGCAGCAACAACCTGCAGGGCTCAGAGATGTTAGCAAAGCTCCCTCTGCTTCAGGCTGTGGGCAATTGCCCAGGCTCCACACAGGAGGATCACAGAGCGTCCTTGCCAAGTGCACCTACCCAGGAGAAGGATGTGGGAGATGGGTGACATTGGAGCCCTGTCTTATAAGGAACAGGTGCTCTGCTCCTTTGCTCATCATCCAGCCATCCATCCATTCCCTCATTCAACAATGATGGAGCGCCCCTAGGGACCAAAAAAACCAGTCGCTGTCAAGTAATTTCCAACTCATGGCGACCCCACGTGTGTCAGAGTAGAACTGCACTCGGCAGGGTTTTCCACGTTTCTCATGTTTTTGGCCTTGGTCTCTCCCCATATGAACCTGTCCACGGGCTGCCTCACAACATGGCAGCTGGCTTCCCCCAGGGCTAGTGAGGGAGAGCCCCCAAAAAGGACGCCGCAGTCTTTTGATAACCTAATCTCAGAAGTGGCCTCTCATCAAGTCTGCCATATTACATGCATTAGGAGCCAGTCACTAAGTGGAGCTCACACTGAAACACGAGGGGGCTTTCAAAGGGTGTGACTGCCAGGAGGCAGGGACCTTCGGGGACATTTTAGAGATGCCTACACATGACCTCTGACCCACATGCCCAGACAATTTGGGGATCTCCTCTTGAGAGGAGATGACAACTCAGGAGGAAGTGGGCGTGGATCCGGCGTATTCTGCAGTGCTGGGTCCACGAGCTCCCCATCAGACATGCACAGGAGTCCCTCTGCCCCGGCCATGCTGACCTCCCTTCTGTTTTCTTTTTTTAAAATAATATTTTATTCTGTTTTTTGGGAAGGTTTACACAGCAGTTTAGGTTCCCATTTGACAGTTTCTACACAAATTGTTCAGTGACATTGCTTACATTCTTCGCAATGCTTGGATACTCTTTTTATTTCTATTCTGGTTGTTCCATTTCCATTAATCTAGTTTCCCTGCTCCCTTACCTTCTCATTTTTGTTTTAAAGTGACTGTTGACCGTTTGGTCTCATATAGATGATTTTTTAAAGGAGCACAGTGCTCATGGGTGATATTCTTTATTTTGTGAGCCAACCTGTTACTTAGCTAAAAGGTGATTTTAGGGACTTGTTTTGGTTTAAGGTTTAAAGAGTATCTCAGGGCAATAGTCTCAGGGAGTCCTTCAGTCTCAACTGATCCAGTAAGTCTGGATTTTTTAAGAATTTGAGGTTCTGTTCCACATTTTTCTCCCGTTCTATCAGGATTCATCTCTTGTGGCCCTGATCAGAAGGGTTGTTAGTGGTAGCTGGGCACCATCTGGTTCTTCTGGTCTCAAGGTAGATGAGGCCGTGGTTCATGTAGTCTGTTAGTCCTGCCATCTAGTTTCTTCTTTGAGTCTTTGGTTTCCTTCTTTCTTCTTTGCTCCAAGTGAGTGGAAACCAATAGTTGTATTGTAGATGGTCGCTTACAAGCTTTTAAGACCCCAGACGCTACTCATCAAACTAGGAAGCAGAACATAAACTTTATGAACTATATTATGCCAATTGACCAGATTGTCCCAGGAGAGTATGCTCTCCCTTCTATTTCTCACCATGCCAAGTGCTTTGCCCCTGTAGGACTCTGCCGTTGCTATTTCATCTAACTGGACCTCAGAATTTGTCCCGGTTACCCTTTCTAAAGCACCGCCCCCTCCTCACCCTGCCCAGATACTCTGATTGCCCCTAGATATTAAATACATATGTATATTACTTGTTTATTCTTTATTAATGAGTTATTTACTGTATCAATTATTGTTTAAGTTAATATATAACATTATGTTATGTATTGTTAATTATTTATTACTGTTGCCTATTTGCCCCCAGTAGAATGCAGGGACTTTGTTCTCTTGCTTGTTACCATTTTCTAGCAAATATTGAGAACCTAATATGTGCTAGATTTGGGGAATACAGTTTTTAGCTCTCTGTTTTCTGTGGAGCTCACCAACTAATGAGGAAACATCATTGAGAGTCAGTTATAGGAGCTCTGGTGGCTCGGTGGTTAAGTGCTCAGCTGCTGATGAAAGGTCAGCAGTTCAAACTCACCAGCTGCTCCATGGGAGAAAGATGTAGCAGTCTGCTTCTGTAGAGATTACAGCCTTGGAAACCCTACAGGGCAGTTCTCCTCTGTTCTATAGGTTCGCTGTGAATCGAAATCCACTCGATGGCAATGGGTTTGTTTTTTTTGGTTTATAATGAAGACTCAGAGTTGACATAGGGGAGGACAGAGAACGCGTGCTGAGGGAGCCCATGTCACACGGTATCCAGGACGCAGGAAGACCTCCCTGGAGGAAGCCACATGTGAACTGGGATTCAAGGAAGAGTGGGAATTGGGCCGGTGAAAAACAGAGAGTGGGGAGGGAAGAAATAGACTAAAGGTTCAGGGTTATTATCCCTATTTGAAGATGAGAAAAGCGAGGCTCAGAAAAGTGAATGAGGCCCAGAAAAACTTCCGTTCTCACAGCAAGAAGGTGAATGGTGTAGCCAGATATCTTTTTCTTTTTTATTGTACTTTAGGTGAACATTTACAGAACAAATAGTTTCTCATTAAACAGTCAATACACATATTGTTTTATGACATTGATTAACAACCCCACGACATGTCAACACTCTCTCTTCTCGACCTTGGAGGACCTTTTTTTTTTTGGTGAAAATATACATAGCCAAAGATACACCATTACAAAAATTTCTACATGTATAATTCAGTGGACATTGATTACGTTCTTCCAGTTGTGCTGCTATTCTCACTGTCCTTTTCCAAATTATTCCATCACCATTGTCTTCAGCTCACTGTCCCCTAGGCTTCCCATCAAACCTTTTGAGTTGCTGTTGTCGGTTTGATCTCACATAGATAATTCTTTTTGTCATTGTTGTACTTTAGATGAAGGTTTACAGAACAAAATCGTTTCTCATTAAATAGTTAGTACACATACTGCCCTATGACAATGGTTAACAACCCCACGAACTGTCAACCCTGCCCTTTCTCAACCTTGGGTTCCCTATCACCAGCTTTCCTGTTCCCTCCTGCCTCCTAGTCCTTGTCCCTGGACTGCTGTGCCTCATTAGTCCCGTTTTGTTTTATGCAGCTGTCCAATCCCCGGCTGAATGGTGAACCTTGGGAGTGACTTCACCACTGAGCTAAAAGGGTGTCCGGGGGCCATACTCTTGGGGTTTCTTCAGTCTCTGTCAGGCCAGTAAGTCTGGTCTTTTTTGTGAATTAGAATTTTGTTCTACGTTTTTCTCCAGTTCTGCCCGGGACCCTCTGTGGTGATCCCAGTCAGAGCAGTCGGTGGTGGTAGCCGGGCACCACCTAGCTGTACTGTACTCAGTCTGGTGGAGGCTGTGGTAGCTGTGGTCCATTAGTCCTTTGGACTAATCTTTCCCTTGTATTCTATTCTCTTCATTCTCCCTTGCTCCTGAAGGGGTGAGACCAGTGGAGTATCTTAGATGGCTGCTTACAGGCTTTTAAGACCCCGGATGTGTAGGCAGATTTCTAATACAGGTCACCAAAGTCCATACCCTGCCCCACCCCACCCCGTCCCGCCTGCTCCAGGCAGTGTTTTATTCCATTGTACACGGGGTCACCATGAGTCAGGGGCTCCAGCAGTGGGTATTTATCACTCGCATCTTGCATAAACCCTACAAAGTGTTGACTCAATGCAGCTAACAACAACGAAAGCCCCATAATATACAGTGTCTCCTCTACAGTGCTGTATGTATTCCCAGCACCTTATAGATGTCCCTTTGTATGGTAAGTGGTCAACAAATATTTTTTTCAGGAATAGTAAAAAGAAGCAGCAATAGCAGCAGCAGCTGCCCAGGCCATGGCTTCTTTCCTAGTCTGCTCACTGGAGTAGGAGACCAGCTGTTAACCCCTGGATAATGTTTCTTCCAAACTAGAGGCCCCAAGAGTGGCCAGATGGAGAGCAGTTGGGGCCTCTGATGATAAGGCTGAGTCAGCCCTCGAGGGTGGTCCTTGCGGGGGTCTCAGAGCCTGACTGCGTCTGACTCTGGCTATTGAAGTTAAGAGCATGCGTTTTGCAACCCGAGAGCTGAGGGCTGAATCTCGGCTCCTTCTCTTGCTAACTCTGTGACTTTGGGAAATACTAGCCTTTCAAGTTCCTCATCCAGATACAGATAATACTGAGGACCTCATGGGGTTGACCTCATCGGGTTGTTTTGAGGTTAGATGAATTCTACATTTAAAGGGTTAGAACAGTACCTGGTACAGAAAGTGCTCTGTCAAAGTTAGCCATTGCTCCTATTTCTGTCGCTGTGAGGAGGAGAGCACCTGGCCACGGGAGGGGACTGGAAGCTGGGGAAAATGGCGCACGTGGAGCCCTCGGGGCTGTAGCTTCTCCTGAGAGGACCAAGTCAGCCATCTCCAGTGGGTGGCGCCTGGATCACTGTGACATAGTGACCGCTGAGCAGATGTAGGGCAGGAGAGATGTGTCTGTCAGGATGTCACATGCCCCCAGGTCCCAGGGCTCTCCATTCTGGGATATTCTGCAGCACTAGTCAGCAAGCAAGCGATTGCCGAGCACAGCCTGGGGAATCCACGCGGCCACATCCTTCCCCAGCAGTGGGCGTTTAGCACCCGCAGCTTACAGAAGCCTTACCAAGGGTTGACACACACGTCTTTTTTTTTTTTTTTTTTTTAATTGTGCTTTAGGTGAAAGTTTACAGCTCAAGTTAATTTCTCATGCAAAAATTTGTACATATATTGTTATGTGACCCTAGTTGCAATCCCTATAATGTGACAGCACACTCCCCTTTTCCACCCCAGGTTTCCCGTGTCCATTCAACCAGCTCCTGTCCTTTCTGCCTTCTCATCCTTTCTCCGGACAGGAGCTGCCCATATAGTCTCGTGTATCTACTTGAACTAAGAAGCACCCTTTTCACGAGTATTATTTTATGTTTTATAGTCCAGTCTAATCTTTGTCTGAAGAGTTGGCTTTGGGAATGGTTTTAGTTCTGTGTTAACAGAGAGTCCGGGGGCCCTGTCTTCTGGGATCTCAGTCAGACCATTAAGTCTGGTTTTCCTATGTGAATTTGAGTTCTGCACCCTACTTTGCTCCGTCAGGGACTCTCTGTTGTGTTCCCTGTCAGGGCGGTCATTGGTGGTAGCTGGGCACCATCTAGTTCTTCTGGTCTCAGGCTGACGGAGTCTCTGGTTTACGTGGCCCGTTTGTCTCCTGGGCTAATATTTTCTTTGTGTGACATGCAAGTTTTTGGCTGGAAAAAAATTAGAGACTAAGTGATTCCCTCTTATTCCTCCGCTCCTAATGTTCTGCCTTTGGAGTCTCAAGATTTCCAAATATCTGCTTATGTTTGGTGAACTCAGGTTTTTGCTGACATGGCCGTCGATCACTCCTTAGATGAGCCCAGGAATGGGTGGTGAAGTTAGAATGGAGTCTCCCAGCTGGTAAAAGGGACTGAGGAGTCAAGAGAAGGACAGCATGCCTGAGGGCCTTCAAAAGGAGCACCAAACACAGCCAGGGAAGGGAAATGCATCAGTAGAATTTTTCCTAGAGGAAATGACATTTATGCGAAGATCTGAAGCAGGCCCACCACATACAGTTGCACAGGTTGTGCACTGAACAACTCCCTAATTCATGAGCTGCACAAGGCACATCCTGACCAACTGGTCCTGAGGATGAAACCAGTCACCTGGTCTATTGGGTCTTGATGACCGGGTTATAGGGTTTGGCCTTTAGAGTTTGGGGAATGACTTGCCAAGGCTGGAAATGTAATGGGAGCAGATCCAGGAGGGCCTGGATATCAGCCTGTCAGTGATGGAAAGCCATGGAAGGTTTTTCTGACAGAGGCTTCGCATGACTAGAACTACCTGGGGGTGGGCTGGGCTGTGGGATGGGCCAGAGCCACACGGGCCACAGTCATATGTTGTGATTGGAGCTGCAGAAGGCATGCACAAAAGGTGCAGCCTCCCGAGCCAGGCAGACATTTGTTACCCTTGATGACAACAAAAATATATATGAAGGGAATCTCAGAATCTGATATCTTCCACTGCTAGCAGAGATCTTCTGCCATATATACAGGGTTAGAAGGTCCTCCAGAACTCGGTAGGAGCTGCCAGCACAAGCCTGCAGGGTTTTAAGCAAGTTCTGTTATGTCACCTTGTTACCAGGCTGCTGCATATGGTTGTGAGCTGGGGGAGGAGTGAGTGGGGGCCGAATGTTTGGGGTTGCCTCAGCCATGAAGAAGGGGCACCTTTTTCTTATTTGCACTGAGACGTCATACGGGCTTACAAAGGCTCTGCCTGTGACCCTACTTCAATGCTCTGTGTAGCTCCTGGTTGGGGGGACCCAGTTGCTGTCAAGTTGACCCTGACTCATGGTGACCCCATGTGTGTCAGAGTAGAGCTGTGCTCCATAGGGTCTTCAATGACTGATTTTTTGGAAGTAGATTACCAGGCCTTTCTTCCAAGGAGCCTTTGGGTGAACTTGAACCTTCAACCTTTCAGTTAGCAGCCGCGTGCGTTAACCATTTGCACCACCAGGGGAATGTAGCTCCTGGAGTTATCTGCTATTTTCTTACTTATTTAGGTTTTGTCTCTCTTTCCGAGAAGTCTGAGAAGGCAGGGTTCTTGTCTGCCGTGTTCACCCCTCTCCCCCCATTGCTGAGAGGGTGCCTGGCCCTGAGTAGGCCCTCGGTAAATACTTGTTGAATGTGGGAATGAAGAGTTCAGTGAATGAACAGGCAGTAGGGAAGTGACAGCAGATCTATGTTTTCAGAGGGGCTCTCTAGCTTCAGCTTTAGGATGCTTTGGAGAGGACATACAGCTTGTGGCATGGCGGCTTGCAAAATTCAGGAGAAAGAGGATGGGGGCCTGGAGAGAAGATACGAGTGGGTGAAAATGGGAAAGATGGCTAGAGTGGAGACTTTTAGGAACCAAAAACTACAAGATCTAGAGAAGAAGCAGTTGCCCATGTTGAGGAACAGAGAAAAGAGACACTGATTATTAAAAGTGGGGGAAGGAGCTTAGGCCTTTATTTAAAAAAAATTAATAAAGGATTGGAGGAAGACTGACAACCTGTGAGCAGATGACACAACCTTGCTGGCTGAAAATGAAGAGGGCTTGAAGCACTTACTGATGAAGATCAAAGACCACAGCCTTCAGTATGGATTACACCTCATTGTAAAGAAAACAAAAATCCTCACAACTGAACCAATAAGCAGCATCATGATAAACAGAGAAAAGATTGAAGTTGTGAAAGATTTCATTTTACTTGGATCTACAATCAACGCCCATGGAAGCAGCAGTCAGGAAATCAAGTGACATATTGCATTGGGCAAATCTGCTGCAAAAGACCTCTATAAAGTGTTCAAAAGCAAAGATGTCGCTTTGAGAACTAAAGTGCACCTGACCCAAGCCATGGTATTTTCAATCGCCTCGTATGCATCGGAAAGCTGGACAACGAATAAGAAAAGACCAAAGAAGAATTGATGCCCTCGAATTACATTGTTGGGAAAGAATACTGAATATACCACGGACTGCCAGAAGAATGAACAAATACAAATCTGTCTTGGAGGAAGTACAGCCAGAGTGCTCCTTAGAAGTGAGGATGGCAAGACTTTATCTCACATACTTTGAACATGTTATCAGGAAGCACCAGTCCCTGGAGAAGGACATCATGCTTTGTAAAGTAGAGGGTCAATGAAAAAGAGGAAGGCCTTCCATGAGATAAATTGACACAGTGGCTGCAACAGTAGGCTCAAGCATAACGACTGTGAGGAGGATGCAGGACCGGGAAGTGTTTTGTTCTCTTGTCCACAGGGTCACTATTAATCAAAACTGGCTCAATGGCACCTGACAACAACAAAGTGCCTTCCATGTGGGACACCTGGGTTTGATTCCTGGACAAAGCACCTCAGGCCCAGTCAGCCCCGGTCTGTGGTACTAGAATGCCGAACAGTTTTCAGCGGAGCTTCCGGTCTAAGGTGGACTTGGATGTTCTTCCAAAAATCAGCCGATGAAAACCCAGTGGATCACCACAGTCCAATCCACAGCCAGTCATGAGGCACAGGATTGCTATGAATCAGAACTGACTTGACAACACCTAACAAGACGAAGCCTTTATTGGGCAGCCCGTCTCCCTGTGGAGAAGGCTTCTGAAAGTTATTTTGTAAGTTGTGCTAACTTCAGCCTCCATGGCACTCCCTCCTTCTGCCATGATACAGCTTCACCCTCACAGTATTGTCCCTTTCACATCACCTTTGGGCTTCTGCTTGAATACCCGAAGGCCCTTACGGACAACCTATTCCAGCCTCACACTGAAGTGACATTTCTCTCCTCGTTGCTTCCACTGTGGGTGCCTAATTCCTTCTCTCATGGCCCAAAAAGTCGAATAAATCCCTTTTACATGGGACTCGAGAAGACAAGGGCTGTATGTCCCCTGCATCTTCTCTGATCCCAGTTCCTTATTCGGCCACCCTCCCTGGCCTCGGATGGTCATCTTCTCTTCGATTGGGACACAGAGTTGGATACATCCATTGAGTGTCACAGCCGAAACAGAAGCTGTCTATCTGTTGTATCCAGCCAACCTCCTCCTTTCACAGATGTGGAAACTGAGGCCCAGAGTAGGGAAGGGACTTGACCAAGGCCACACATCTGTGTTGGAGCCAAGAAGGAACCACCTTCTCTCACGTTCCAGCCCACTGTTTTTTCCCTCCATCCCATCTGACCCGTGTTTACTGACATCCATCCTCAGCTCTCACCATGGCGTCTCCTCTCCTTATTGCCCGAGTTCCCTGTCTTCCCCCAGCTGTACTACCGGGGCCGCAGGAGAAGGCTTGAGAAAGCCGGCTTGTGCCTGCGTGGGTGTCAGCTCTGCCCAGGTCAGTGTCCTCACTGAGTGCCGGTGTGTGGCGGTCCTAGAAACAGTGGAATTGAGGCCAGGGAACATGCTGTCCTAATTTATTTTGCTTACAAAAAAAAAAAAAAAATTAACTAGGACAGTGAATATAAAATTACTCTGGCTTTTGTCAAGCTGGGAAGCCTCTAACTTTGCTTCACCAAACAGTGAAATAGTGGTGCTCCCTCATGGAAAGGCACAAGAAGACAGCACCTCGTGATGGCAACTGCCGGGCTCCAAAGCCCGCAGAGCGGGGTCCCCGCCTGCACCCTCACTTACCAACAAGGAGACCCTGGAAGGTCGCTGACTCGTCTGAGCATCGGTTTTTTCTTTCTCTAAAAATGGGACTGATATACCCAGCTTTCTCCCTGCCAATGGGATGGTTTGAGATATACACATAAAGTACTTGGCACAGGCCACCACCTGGCTGTCAGTTTGTCATACTGTGATGGCTTGCATGCTGCTATGATGCTGGAAGCTATGCCACCAGTATTTTAAATACCAGAAGGGTCACTCAGGGTAGACAGGTTTCATGGAGCATCCAGACTAAGACAGACTAGGAAGAAAGGCCTGGTGATTTGCTTCCAAAAATTAGCCAATGAAAACTCTATGGATGGCCACAGAACAGTGTCTGATGACCAGCAATCATGAGGATGGCACAGGACAGGGCAGCGTTTCATCCTGTTATACTTAGGATCTCCAGGAGTTGGCGACAACTCAAAAGCAAGTAACAACACTTGGCACAAGACTTAGCACATAGTAGGTGCTCAGTAAATGTTTACTTAATAAAAAGGAAAATTCTGTGTGGTAATTATCCTTAACCCTCCTAGTAGACCATGATGGTTCTCATATGCCTCACAGGTGGTCCTTCCTTAGAAACACAGTTTATGGGTTAATGAAAGGGTACAAGGAGAATGTGAACTGTCCTCCCTGCTTCCTGGGGGCTGACGAAGCCCCACCTCATCGATGTGCGATTGGTGGGGAAGCCACATCCTGCAGAGAAGCCACCAGGAGCCAAGCAAACATAGTCGCTGCTCTCTGAAACGCAGGGCACGAGGTGATGACTCTGCGCCAGCCCAGTAGCCTCACGCGTGGCCGTGTGGCACGCTCTGCGCTGGTCCCCAGGCTGTGTGCAGACAGGTGATTATTTTTTCCATCTCCGTTCCCTCTGATGGGCCTTCACCAACTGTGTCTGAAGGGCTAAACAACATGCCTTTTTAAAATCCGTAGTAATATGGTGGCCGGGCAGCCTGTGTAGCTCAGAGCTGCACCTATGGGATGAAGACGAAGTTTTCTCCCCCAAGAGTCCTGTTCAGTCTGCTTGAGCCGAGCAAGTGAAGACAGAAACACAGTTATCTGCCTGCCCTATTTGCCTCCTGTCTGAAAGCCTGGCCTGTATGGGTGATCCCGCTTTGGCACATGATGCACGTGTCTGATGAGGTCACCCAGTCTCTGGAAATTTAAATAAGATTTAGGTCCCATCTCCATCCCACATGTGCTGGGAAAGTGAGCGATTTTTGTTTGTTTTAGCTCCCCAAATATCCCTGCCTCTCTGGGGAGAGTAGGAGTCCCTGGGTGGTAAAAATCATTAAGCTCTTGGCTACTCACCGAAAGGTGGGCAGTTCAAACCCACCCAGAGGTGCCTCAGAAGAAAGGCCTGGCCATCTGCTTCCAAAAGTTCAACCACTGAAAACCCTACAGAGCACAGTTCTGCTCTGACACACATGGGGTCACCATGAGTCAGAGATGACTCCATGGCAACTGGTTTGGTTTTTCTGGGGAGAGTGGGAAGTGGATGGGCCAGTGATTCTCCAAGTCACCTCCTTCTGTGTCTGTGCAGGGAGGGAGAGTAAATGGAAGGAGGGAGACCACAATGGCATAGGTGAGGGGTGTCAAGGTTCTAATGAGGAGAAGTAGAGGGAGGAGGGAGTTCTTAGAGCTGTACTTAGTGTCAGGTTGGAGGTCAAGGGAGAAGATAGAGTTAATGGTAAACCTGGAGCTTCTGCAAGATTATGGTGCTATGGCCAGGTTTAAGCTGGGTGAGATGGTGGTACCATTGACCAGGTTTTGGCAAGATGAGATGATGGCACTGTTGACCAGGTTTTAGCAGGATGAGATGGTGGTGGTCCCATTACCAAGTTTTGGCAGGATGAGATGATGGTCCCATTGACCGGGTTTTGACAGGATGAGATGATGGTCCCATTGACTGGGTTTTGGCAGGATGAGATGATGGTTCCGTTGACCGGGTTTTGACAGGATGA
>NW_004443958.1:19141481-19141714 GCF_000243295.1 Trichechus manatus latirostris | reverse complement strand
GATGAGATGATGGTCCCATTGACTGGGTTTTGGCAGGATGAGATGATGGTTCCGTTGACCGGGTTTTGACAGGATGAGATGATGGTCCCATTGACCGGGTTTTGGCAGGATGAGATGATGGTTCCGTTGACCGGGTTCTAGCAGGATGAGATGATGGTCCCATTGACTGGGTTCTAGCAGGATGAGATGGTGGTGGTCCCATTAACCAAGTTTTGGCAGGATGAGATGATGGT
>NW_004443958.1:19116686-19141199 GCF_000243295.1 Trichechus manatus latirostris | reverse complement strand
GATGAGATGAGGGTCCCATTGACCGGGTTATAGCAGGATGAGATGAGGGTCCCATTGACCGGGTTATAGCAGGATGAGATGATGGTCCCATTGACCAGGTTTTAGCAGGTGAGATGGTGGCCCCATTGACCATGTTTTAGCAGGGTTAGATGGTGGTGCCATTGACCAAGTTTTAGCAGTTCATGATGGAGGGCTGTAGCCAGATTTTAGCAGGGTAAGAAAGAACTAGCAGAGACTAGTGGTAGGAGTAGGGGGAGCAGATAGGTCTTTGATGTGGTAAAAAAAAAAAAAAAAAAACAGTGAAATTGTGTACTACAGATGAGTAAGTAAGTATAAGTAAGCCCATACATACTTTGCTTATCGGGTAATCCCTCTCTGGATAGGTGCTTCAGCAGGGGTGGATGTGTCAACAAGTTGCGAGCATTTGGAACAGGGCTTCAAACTGGTTTGTTGCAGTTCAAACTGCGATGAAAATTTGCATTTCTGTCAAGTTCCCAGGTGATGCTGATGCTGCTGGTTAGGGACCAGTTCTGAGAAGCACTAGTAGAGCAGTGGTTCTCAAAATGTATTATACAGAAGAGTCATCTGAGGATCTTGTTAAAATGTGGATTCTGATTCAGTATATCTGGGATGAAAATGCAAATTTCCAGCAAGGGTTTGAACCAGAATGGACTGGTTTGAAGCCCTGTTTGGAAGCCTTCTCCAGGCACCTATGCTAATCTGTTTTCTCATCTGCTGCAGACACCAGCTTGAAGGCTCCCCTCTTCCGCTTGGGTGATGAGTGTGGTTTCCAGGGCTTCTGGCACTGGATGGGGGGGCTGCCAGTATATACTAGATTTTCCTCAGAAAGACCAAGTTCTAGATACTCCTCCAGTGTGAGCTGCTTTCCCCTTCAGAATGTGGGGTCAAACGGTTAGAATTACCTGGGATCACAAACAGATTGGTCAAAACACAGACTGGAAGGTGCCTCTTTGGTGGACAGTGTCAGCCAGAAGCCCGGGGTTGTGCCACTGTGACTTTGGGCAAATTATTTAACCTCCCTGAGCCTCAGTTCCTTTATCTGTAAAAAAGGCAAGTAACAGGATTCCATAGGATGAGACCAGCGTTCAAACGAGATGTTAATGATGCTCTTTGCACTTGTTACCTCAGCTGTTCCTTGTAGCAGCTCTGCTCAGGTAGGCATGGTTGTTCCCATTCTAAGCAATGAAGAAACTGAGGTTTGGAAGGTTCAGGAACTTGTCCGAGGTCACAAGTTCAAGCTCACAAGTAAGTGGTAGAGCCAATATTCTAACTTCGGCCTTCGGACTCCAGAGGTTACAGTCTTCATCACCAGTAAAATTCTATGTAGATGTGCTGAGGAAACCGAAAACTATACAAATGCAGCCATATATTCCTTTTTTAAGGATTGTACTTTCAAAATTGACAACTTTACGGTCTACTTATTGGAAATAAAATCTTCTATGGCTTCCTTGGAAATCATAATAGGCATTCAATTTTTAAAAAAAAATTTCATTCATTCGTTCAACATATTCAAGTAGGGAGCTACATTTGTCCAAGGCTGGCCACCATAGGTGCTATGGGGAGAAGAGGGGTGGTTATTTATGGGGAAGTGAGAAGGGAAGATTGAGGTTGCTCTTGTTGTTTCTTGCCGTTGAATCAGCTCTAACTCCTGGTGGCCCCAGGTACAAAGAGAGAAACATTGCCTGGTTCTGCACCATCTTCGCAACTATTGTCGGTATGCTCGAGGCCATTGTTGCAGCCATTGTGTATTTTGAATGCGTTCCAATCTAGAGGGTTCATCTTTGAATTATCCAGCTTTCGTGGGCAAATGAGGCTTGAGTCAGGTGCACCTTAGTCCTCAAAGTGACATCTTTTCTTTTGAACACTTTAAAGAGGTCTTTTGCAGCAGATTTGCCCAGTGCAATATGTCATTTGATTTCTTGACTGCTGCTTCCATGGGCATTGATTGTGGATCCAAGTAAAGTGAAATCCTTGACAACTTCAATATTTTCTCCGTTTATCATGATGCTGCTTATTGGTCCAGTTGTGAAGATTTTTGTTTTCTTTATGTTGAAGTGCAATCCATACTGAAGGCTGTAGTCTTTGATCTTCATCAGTTAGTACTTCAAATCCTCTTCACTTTCAGCCAGCAAGGTTGTGTCATCTGCATATCACAGGTTGTTAATGAGTCTTCCTTCAATCCTGATCTTGTGTTCTTTTTTGTATAGTCCAGCTTCTCAGACTATTTGCTCAGCATACAGTTTATAAAAGTATGGTGAAAGGATACAACCCAGACTCACACCTTTCCTGATTTTAATACTCAGTATCCATCCCCTTGTTCTGTTTGAACAATTGCCTCTTAATGTATGTAAAGGTTCCACATAGCACAATTAAGTGTTCTGGAGTTACCGTTCTTTGCAATGTTATCCATAATTTGTTATGACCCACACAGTCGAATGCCTTTGCATAGTCAATAAAACACAAGTAAGCATCTTTCTGGTGTTCTCTGCTTTCAACAGTGATATCCCTCATTCCACGTACCCTTCTGAATCTGGCTTGAATTTCTTGCAGTTCCCTGTTGATGTACTGCTGCAACTACTTTTGAATTATCTTCAGCAAAATTTTACTTGTGTATGATATTAATGATATTGTTTGATAATTTCTGCATTCTGTTGGATCACCTTTCTCTGGAATGGGCACGAATATGACTCTCTTCCAGTCGATTGGCCAGGTAGCTGTCTTCCAAATTTCTTGACATAGATGAGTTGCATCTGTTTGTTGAAACATCTCGATTGATATTCTGTCAGTTCCTGGAGACTTGTTTTTCACCAGTGCCGTCAGTGCAGCTTGGACTTCTTCCTTCAGTACCATCGGTTCTTGATCATATGCTACCTCCTGAAGTGGTTGAACGTTGACCAATTCTTTTTGGTACAGTGACTTTGTGTATTCCTTCCATCTTCTTTTCATTTTTCCTGTGTCGTTCAATTTTCTGTCCATTTAAAAAAAAAAAAGCCAACTCATTGCCTTCGAGTCTAACTCAGCGACCCCGTAGGGTTTCCAAGGCTGTAAATCTTTATGAAAGCAGACTGCCACATCTTTCTCTCGTGGAGCTGCTGGTGGTCTTGAATTGCCACCAGGTTTCTTCATTCTGCCCATAAAATCCTTCAATATTACAGCTCGAGGCTTGAATTTTTTCTTCAGTTCTTTCAGCTTAAGAAATACTGAGCATGTTCTTCCCTTTTGGTTTTCTAACTCCAATTCTTTGCACATTTCATTACAAAACTTTACCTTCTCTTCTCTAGCTGCCCTTTGAAATCTTCTGTTCAGCTCTTCCTTCACCATTTCTTCCATTCACTTTAGCTACTCTACGTTCAAGAGCAAGTTTCAGAGTCTCTTCTGACGTCGGGGAGACGTGTGTAAACTCGTTTTGCTCAAGGACTTCTTTTCCAGGGTCCTGAGCAGCTTTTGGACCCCAGCATCCCTGTATATGTTGTGATTAAAGGTCCCTAAATCAGCATGGACAAGCCAGACCATTAGAGCAAGGGGAAGGCTGTTACATCACACGACGCCAGTGATCCAAGGATGACAGATGAGTGTGAGAGGACATAGGAGTCCAAAGGGACTTGTGGCTGCCATCCGTCACCTCAGAGCAGTGCAGCCACTTCTCGGTGGGAGCTGTTTTATTCACAGACTATCAGCCCAGGATCAGACCAGCCACGGGCTCTCCAGAATCCCAGGCAGCCTGTCTCAGAGGAGTGAGAAATCTGTTCTCATCCCACGCAGGTTTTTTTAAGGAGCCTGTGTGGTGATTTATTCTTTGAAGTCACTCAACAAATAAGTACCGAGCCTCCCAGGGGGATAAAGATGAATAAGCCACTGCCCTCGGAGAATCGGCAGCGCAGGGTGGAAACAAACCCTCCAACAGATGGGCATCACTGTGCCAGCAATGGCTTCGTGGCTGGGACGTCATTAAGAAGGATGCCTTTCTCTGTGCTATCGTTCTGGAATATCTGGTCGTCTTGCCAGTTGTCGTTGTTAGATGCCATTGAGTCAGCTCCAGCTCATGGCAATCTTATGTATAACGTTGCCTGGTCTTGCACCTCTTCATGATAGTTGGTATGTTTTGAGTCTATTGTTACGGCTGTTGTGTCAGTCCATCTCATTGAGGGTTTTACTCGTCTTCACAGACCTTGTAGTTCACCAAACATGATGTCCTTTCCTATCAATTGGTCTTTTCTGTTGATGAATCCAAAGTAAGCACGCCAAAGTCTCGCCATCCTTGTTTCTTAGGGGCATTCTGGTTGTATTTCTTTGAAGACTTATTTGTTTGGAGCCAGATTCTGTGGTTCTGCTCCTTCCATTATTTTTAGTTCCCCAGGATTGAGGAGGAAAATGTCAGCAAAGAGGGTCATATTAAAAATTAGACAGACCTAGGATCAGATGCCCATCATGGCACACATCACTTGTGTGGTCTTGAGCTTGAGCAAAATACCAAATCTCCCTGAGTCTCGGTTTTCCCAACAGTCTATAATCTGTGCCATCTGATACACAGAGGTGACTAGCTTCTATAATATTCCCTCACACTGGTTGAATGAAGAAATAGTATCACCCCCCTTAGCATGCCTTCCCCTCCCCTAACATGCCCTTCCTCTTATTTTTCCTCAGTTCTGAATTGCCTTGGTTTACCCATCACTTAAGGCACCCTGGTGGCACAACAGTTAAGCACTTGGCTGTTAACTAAAGGTTGGTGGTTCAAACCCACCAGCGGCTCCGTGGGAAAAAGACCCATAAAGATTACAGCCTAGAAAATTGTATGGAGCAGTTCTGCTCCGTCACATGGGATTGCTATGAGTCAAAATCAACTTGACGGCACCTAACAACAACAACCCATCACTTCACTTCTCAGGGGCCTTTTTGGGGTCATAGTTCTGTTCTATCATAGTTCAGTCTTCCTGAAACCTTTCTCCTTAATCTTTAGCATTCATAACTTTTTGGGTCTCCAACCCCTGGCAGCTTCCTGCCTTTATACCCTAATGTGTCTCCTGCCAATTCATGATACATCACCACAGTCATGAGGTCTAGGTATCCCTCAAGGTGAGGGCCCAGGCTTCCAGGAGCAAATGACTCAGGATCAACTGATAACCTCCGTAGCACCTAACCCAGTGTCTCGCCCATTGTAGGCACTCAGCAAATTTGTTCAGTGACTAGGTACATCAAAGCCATTCCCCCCATTTTGGCATTTTGGAATGGTGGTAACATATTCAGAGAGGGTGGGTGACTTCTCCAAGGTCACCCAGCTAGTCTGCAGCAGTGCTCAATTCCAGTCTGTATGATCCGACACGTATGTGTGCAGTATTGAATGTTCACCTGGGCTGGACGCTATACTAGTACTTCTCCAGTACCACTAACTGAGCCCTATCATAGCCCATGTAGAATGGCCCCTTACCCCCCTTTACAAATGAGGAATCAGAGTTTCAGGGACGTCAGGAACTTGCCCCACATCACAGAGCTAGGAAATGGCAGAGCCAGGGTTCTAGCCAGATCTGTCTGCCTTTAGAGACTTCATTCTTACCCACTCTTTCTCATCTTCTTCCTAACACCGCACTCTGTGAGCTGCGGGGTGCTTTGTGACAGCAAGAGTAATTGAGAAGCGGGGAGAATTGAGAAGCGGGGAGAATGGAAACCGTTGGAGGGAGACGAGACAACCTGAGCAGTTACATGTAACCTCTCAGGATAGGATGGTGCTGACAGAGTTTCTGTCAGACTGAACACTGATGTCATGGAGCTTGGATAAAAGGGACCTGTTTAATCACAGTGGGATAGATGTGGCCTTTTAAAATACCACTACATTTGGGGGGAAAAAAAAATAAGCAAAGAAACAAGCAGTAACTCACACGTTCAAAGCCTGAGGCAGTTTTCCTGCTTCAGGGTCATTGTTAATAAAAATGTTTCTGTAAAAGTTTCCAAAATTATAGACTCCTCAAAAATATTCATTTGAGTGACAGGCTATTTTGAGAGAGTTCCCCCACTGCCTCCAAAAGATGGAAAACCGTTCAGAAACACGAATCATCCACCAGTAACTTGTGATCCTGGAGAGGAACTGCGGCTAGTTTCTGATTCAATTTCAGCCTCAAATGAAGTTTAATAATATAGAGAGCAGCCTCATTTTCTTCTCATTACGGTAAAGGATATGCCTGCAAGGAGGAATTAGCTAATTGAATAGAAATATTTTAGATGAAAGGAAAGGAAAGGACATGGATCGTCCTGGTGAAAGGAAAAACAAGCAGGAACTGAGCTGTCATCAGAAATAAGCTCTCTTCCAAGTTGAAGAAGCTGGAAACAACTTGAAGAAACTGCTTGCAGAAGAGACCCTGTGCGCTAACCCAAAAACCCGAAAGAAAAATGGGGCAGGGAAAAATGCCCCAGGTTTCCTTTGAAGGTTAGGGTCAAGTGAAGCCCTGGAAGTGTGAACTTTCACCTTTTACTTCCCCAAGGTCACAGATGAGTTCCTTCGGCCATAACCAGTTGCTGTTGAGTCGATTATGACTCATGGTGACCCTGTGTGTGTCAGAGCAGAATTGTGCTCCATAGGGTTTCCAATAGCTGATTTTTCAGAAGGAGATTGCCAAGCCTTTCTTCTGAGGTACCTCCAGGTGGACTTGAACCACCAACCTCTTGGTTAACAGCTGAGTGTGTTAACCATTTGCACCTTTCCTAACCATTGTCCCTTCTGCACTCTAAATTCCTCATCTTCATCAATGGCCCTACTGCTACCCAGCAAAGCCAAGACCTCGCTCTCAGCTTCCCTCTCACACTCTATACCTTCTCATACCTTACCCTCACCTTCTTTCTCACACCCTACCTCTCCCCAGACCTCACCTCACCCTTGCTCTCACACCCTAGCCCTTCCACGTAACCATTAGTCTAATTGGTTCTACTACCTGAGCAACTCTCAGCTCCATTCCTTCCCACTTTTCTCGGCTTCCTCACGGTCCTATCGTATGCCTCCAGAATATTCCACCTGGGCACTTGCAGCAGCCTCCTAATTAGACACAGTTTCCCATTTCTCCAAAGGATCTTCCTAAAATACTAACCTGACCGTGCCAGTTGTCTGCTTCAAATTACTCAGTGATTGGTCACCCCATCACTTATATGCTAGAGTCTAAACTCCATGACTAAATCCAGTTTACCTTCCCTGGTCTTCTTTCTTGCTGTTCCTCATCCTGGAACCCTATGCTCCATCCAGTCTGAGCTATTTCTTGCAAATGTTTATGCTTTGCTGTACACTCAATGGACATTTATCTTCTCTGCCTGCTCTGCATGTCCTTGCCTTCCTTGTTCAGCAGCCATGATCCTACTCATACTTTAAGACTTCTCTCAAACATCATTCCCTTTGTCAGGACTCCCAGTATTATTTTGGTGTTTGGAATTAGGGGTCTAATTTTACTAATTACTCTGGACACTACTAATTGGATTGTCCTTTCTCTCACTCCTTTGTTATGCTACCTTCTCCATAAATAAATTTCATATTTTCTGGGACCTCATTCTATGTATTCTTCTCTGTTGCCCTTACACCCCAGTTCTGGTTATACAAGGTCCACTTCTGGCATCTTACTCTTTCGAATATTGGTGATACTTAGTAATCATCATGTTCTTTTAGGGCAAGGCCTCTCTCCTCACTCTGATTTTCCAAACATTCTGGTATATTCTCCCAGGTTCATTTCAGCATCAATCAGTGTAACCATGTCTCCCCACCAAAAACTTTGGATTTGGGTTGGAATTATATCAAGCCTAAAATGAATGGGGAAACGATCGAAGTCTTTACCAAGAGTTAGTTTTTTCTTCCAGAAACATGTCTTTCCTTTGTTTGTCTTCCTATAGATCTGAATTTTGGTTGGGGATCTCATGTCCCTCAGCATATGGTGGCTGGAGTTATTGTTGTTAGTTTTGCTATTTTAAATAGAATTTAAAATTTAAAAAAAAAATCTTTTCTAACTCTTTCTGTGGAGGAAATATATTGTCTTGGTAGTGCGTATTTATTTTTATAGACAGCCACTTTACGTCCTTGTCTTATTAGTGGTAATGCTTAGTTTGGTTTGTTGAGATTGATTTTGTTTTGTTTTCAGTTGGCTTTCTTGGAAGTACGTGTTCAGAACATGGGTTTTAGAGCTAATACATGTGGCTGTATACTTACTATTGGGTATAATTGGACAAACTGGCCTCTTGGTTCTTCATTTTTCTTGTTTCCTCATTGGAAACAATAGTAGAATCTACCTCATAAGGTAGGATCCCTGGTGGTACAATGGTTAAGTGCTCAGCCACTAACCAAAATGTTGGTGGTTTGAACCCACCCAGCAGATCTGTGGGAGAAAAGACCTGGCAATCTGTTCCTGTAAAGGTGACAGCCTAGGAAACCCTATGGGACAGTTCTGTGCTGTCCTATAGGGATGCTATAGGTTGGAATCGACTCAACGGCTCAACAACACCACCTGATAAAGTGATTGTGGGGATTCAGCTGGGGTCTTTATGTAAACTGTGAGCCACTCTCTTGCCCTCATGAGGGTTCAGACAGACAGATAGATAGCTGCCGCCGAGTTGACTCTGACTCATGGTGACCTTATGTACAACAGAACAAAACATTGCCCGGTTCCGCATCATCCTCACAATCGCTGACGTCTTCAAGTCCCTTGTTGGGGCTATTGTGTCAATCTGTCTCACCAAGGGGCTCCCTTGCCCTCGCTGACCCTCTACTTAACCACACATGATGTTCTTCTCCAGTGACTGATCCCTCCTGATGACGTGTCCAAATCATGTCAGTCAGACAGTGTTCTGCTGTGATCTATAAGATTTTCAATGGCTAATTTTTGGAAGTAGATAGCCAGGCCGTTCTTCCTAGTCTGTGTTAGTCTGGAAGCTCCACTGAAACCTGTCCACCATGGAAGACCCTGATGATATATGAAATACTGGTGACATAGCTTCCAGCATCACAGCAACACACAAGCCACCACAGTATGACAAACGGACAGGTGAGTGGTGGTCAATGAATATTACCTAGTACTATTACTGGAAGCAAACAGTTCTGTTACTTAAAAGCAATGATCAGTTTCTCTCCCATTTTGCAATAGCCATAACTCTTATTTCTGGTTTCTTTCAATGCCTCTGGCTATCGCTTCTGAAAGGACAGTATTAAATTACTGTGATGGTAATGTGCGTCCTTGTCTTGGCCATGACGTGGCTAGATTGCATCTCATAGCTCACTATTAAGACATTTTCTCATGTCAAGAAAATGCCTTCCCGTTCTCAATTTACTAGATTTTTTTTTTCAAGAATAGATAATGAATTTGATCACATTTCCTTTTTAGCACCTAGTATCCTTTGTCCTAGGAACCCCGGTGGCACAGTGGTTAAGCTCTCGGCTGCTAACCAAAAGGTCAGCAATTCTAACCCTCCAGCCGCTCCATGGGAGAAAAGACCTGGCAATCTGGTCCTGTAAAGATTACAGCCTAGGAAACTGTGTGGGGCGGTGCTGCTCTGTCCCATAGGGTCGCTATGAGTTGGAATCGGCCGAATGGCACAGAACAACAGCAACGTTCTTTGTCCTAGTGATACAAATTATAGGAATGTCATTCAGATTATCTCTCTATAACTTCCTGTTCCTGTTTCATAGAAGCCAGGTTCTCTTATCCTATTGCAAAAGCCTTTTCTTGTTTTCTAAAATATTCTTCAGGCTTCTGTAGTGAATCGTTTTCAGAGGTACCTTCTTCCTTTGAGACTCCAGGATAATGTTCTCACTTTCCCTCATGTCACATATTTATTTTCATAGGCTACACGTTTGTTATTATCTCTTCCTTATTCATCTATTGACAAGGAGAAGTCTTTCCAGGCTAGAGCTTGCCAACAGGTGGGGTTATGTGAGCTGACTTTGGCCTTGCTCACTGCCACTTTCATGATGGGCACAGCCTTTTCTCGGGTACAACTAGAAGGTGAATGTGCTCAGTGCAGGTACAGGTCGTAGGGACTCACAGGCGTTTGCTTCATGCAGTTTTGATGGACTTAGGAGGCCTTCTGTTTCCAAGCAGTCCAGATTTCTAGCAATCGGCAGTGGTGGAGCCCATGAAAGACCCCAACCCCCTGCATATGAGGCCTTCATGCTCTTCCTGCCTCCACCCCTAGGGAATATCTCCCCTGTGGTGACGACATTACCTAGGATGCATGTGCCACTGCTGTTCCCTGCCTTGGTTTTTCCCTGGAAATTTCAGCCTCAGAACAGAGATGAGAAGATTGGGAGAAGAAAGTGATGGAAAACACCATCGGGCTGGTTCAGAAAGCAGCACTCAGAAGCAGAAAGATGGCTGCATTTTCCTCTTGATTTCGGACCGTGGTTCTCTGGCAGTGGAGGGAGGGACAACTGTCTCCCCAGGACCCTCAGCCTGGTTGGGGCTCTCTCATTCATAAGGTACTGTCTTCTGCAGAGGCCACGGATTTCTTTCTCTCAACCCGAATCTTTTGAATTTAAATTAATAATAGTTAACAATTATTTGAGTGTTTCCGTGCGCCAGACATTACTCTAAGCCCTTTCTATGTGTGAACACATCAAATACAGTTAATGAAAATTCGTTCTCAGTTCTGGCAATGGATCGCTTATCGCTTTTGGTTTTCAGTGTGGTTACAAGTCAGAAAATTCTACCTTTTATTCGTGTGTCCCGTTGACATTTGAATGGGAATTAAATTAAATTAAATTCCACTGGGAGGAGCGGGAGGAGACTAGAACTTTCCATCTCTTTAGAGACAAATTACATGACTGTCCTCCAAGTCTGTATGCTTATTTTGACAATAAATTGGTAACCAGAGACTGATATATTTTTCAGTTTCCAAATTCTTTGGTGGTATTTTATTTTTGTTATTACACAGTCCCTGAGGAATAGACATAAAGTGGCATATGTGGAGCTCCTAGCAAACCCCCTCACGTGTAGTGCATGTTCAATAAATATTTGCTGAAGAAAAAAAAAACCTTAATCTACCAGGCTGGCTGTTCTGTGGAACAAAGAAATGAGGTAACTCGGACAGTTTGTTCATAGCGAACCTTGCTAGCTCCCAGGGATGACCATTTTTTGTTTGTTTGGATTTGTTTTCTGTTTAAAATCCATCAGTTCAATAATAAACCACGCTCGAATTTTTCACAGAATCAATTCTAATGTTTAGTTTTACGTGTTCACTTTTAACCCTTTTGAAAAACAGAGACCACTCAGCTCTTGTTCTACTTTCCTGACCCCAAGTCATGTAGTCTGTGGAGCGGTGAGTTTGACTAAACGCCTAACGCGTTGAGTGTCAGACACCCGGGAGTCCTCCTCGTCCTGCCTTTGCCTTCTGTCATCAGGCTCTTGGGAAGGGCCTAGGATCAGAGGCCTCATCACTGGGTCTTAGTTGGATTGGCTTCTGGGCTCCCCTCCCATGTCCCCCTGCTTGAGCCACCCAAGCCCATGAAGCAGTGGGGAAATGTCCTAACTGCCTAATCAAGACGTGTGTGCCTCAGTCATCTCCCGCGGCACCCATGACAGCCACGCTCACTTTGAGAAGCGCCTGTGCAGGCTGATCCCTCATTTGCAGGGGAAGCTGAGGGAAATGGCGGCCGCCCATTACTCAGTTACTGAAGCAGGAGTCCAGCTTAGGGCTCGGGGCTCAATTTCGGATACCCCATCACACCTGCCTCCCATATGGATTACTCTTCCACAGGCCCTCCCCATGGTGACCCCAGGAGAGTCATCTGCCCCCCATCCCTGCACCCCCCGTGGAGATGGGAGTGAGAGAAGCCTTAAGACAGGCAAGAAATTCCTGCTCAGGGAGGGAGCTGCCTGCCTGCCTTGGAGGCAGGAGCTGGGGGAGTTTTCCCTTCAACGGGGACGGGCCTGAGGGTGCCGACTATTCAGACAAGCAGCAAGTAAAATGAGAAAGAGCAGTCGCCAGAGCAAGAAGGCTGTAGGGAGAGTTCTGGACGAGGACACAAGTCTGCAAGGCCAGTCTCAGCGAGGCGGCGGCCGCCCAGGGGTCTGAACAGGGCTATCCCCACCCTGTGGCTCAGCTTGCTTCCCTGAAACAGGGACACACAGATGTATTGCCTTAGCATTTAGATTGTTTTGAACTTAATAACATTCTGGGCCATCACGTTTATCCTTACAAGAACCCATTTACGTGAGGGGATCTGGCTTCGGATTAAAGGTAGAGATATAAAGTTTCCCTTGATTACACTGTAATTGGATTTAAGCGGAAAAGAAAGTTGATTTAAAAAAATATAAAGTATTAATAGTTCAGATAGTAACTGGTTAAGGCAAAGTTGGTGATAGCAGTATCTGACCACTTGACATTTGGGAAGATCTAGAAGGGTTCTAAGGAGCCCTGGTGGTGCGAACAGTTAAGTGCTTGGCTACTAACTGAAAGGTTGATGGTCAAACTCACCCAGAGGTGCCTTGGAAGAAAGGCCTGGCAATCTGCTTCCAATAAAGGTCACAGCCATGACAACCTTATGGAGTGCAGTTCTACTCTGACACATGTAGGGTCTCATGAGTTGGAATCAACTTGATGGTCCTCTCTGAGAAAGCTGGGATTCAAACTTCCAGAAAGGGGGCCTGTTTTCATGACTCAGCAGTACAAAGGACGTGGATTAGTCCTGCCTTTTTGTGCATCTTTGATTCAGTTTTGTGTTTGCAAAATCCATGTCATGCAGTTGCCAATTCAGTCCTTCAGCTGGAGTATGGCGAGAGGCAGATCTCTTGTATATAACCAGTTTCCGTCAAGTCATTTCCAACTCATGGTGCTCCCACGTGTGTCGGAGTACAACTGTGCTCCATAAGGTTTTCAGTGGCTGATTTTTTGGAAGTAGATTGCCAGACTTTTCTTCCAAGGTGCCTGTGAGTGTATTCACCATTTGTTTGCACCATCCAGGGACTCCCTCTAGTATGTGGTCTTTGCTGTTTGTTGTTGCACTTTGCTTGGCAATGATGCTGAAGCGTATTTCATTTTCTGAGGCACATCTCGGCACGTAGACCAGCGTTTGTGTTGCCAGTCCTGAAGGAGAGCGGGATATTTCATTAGCTCACACACCTATTCCACTGTGCACATATAGTAGCTATGCCCTGGAAATTTGTCTCTAAATCAGTGTAAGAAAACACAGAACAGTGCCTGCATATTTGCTGCTGTTGTTATTGTTAGGTGCCATTGAGTCGGTTCTAACTCATAGTGACCCTGTGTACAACGGACGGAAACACTGCCCAGTCCTGCGCCATCCTCACAATCCTTGTTATGCTTGAGCCCATTGTTGCAGCCACTGTGTCAGTCCATCTCGCTGAGGGTCTTCCTCTTTTTCGCTGACCCTCTACTTTACCAAGCATGATGTCCTTCCCCAGAGACTGATCCCTCCTGGTAACATGTCCAAAGTATGTGAGACAAAGTCTTGCCGTCCTTGCTTCTAAGGAGCATTCTGGCTGTACTTCTTCCAAGACAGATTTGTTTGTTCTTCTGGCAGTCCATGGTATATTCAGTATTCTTCGACAACACCATAATTCAAAGGTGTCAATTCTTCTTCAGTCTTCCTTATTTTTGTATGCTTGCATTTAGTAGGTGCTTAATAAATACGTGTGGGATGAATGAATGAGCAGCAAGAGATGATAATAGTCAATAATTCAGACTTTGGAGTCAGAAAGATCTGCTCTGGAATCCTGGTTCTGCCTCTTACTAGCTGTGGGATTTTGGGCAATTTACTTAACCTCTCTGGGCCTCAGTTTCTCTGTCTGTAAAATGGGGATAATAGCATTCTTACATCATGGGGGTGTTCGAAGTATGTGAGCAAGCGAGCCATAGCAGTCACGGTGCCTGCCACGCTGTAAGCACTCAGTAAGTGTTACTCTTGTGACTGTCGTCACTTTGATTGATGATCGTAATCATTATAAAAACAAACACACAGCCCTGACTTACAGTGCCTGACTGGCACCTCTGTCTCACTAACACCCCTCATACCAAAACCAAACTCACTGCCATCGAGTCGATTCGGACTCATAGTGACCCTATAGGACAGAGTAGAACTGCCCCATAAGGGTTTCCAAGGAGTGGCTGGTGGATTCGAACTGCTGACCTTTTGGTTAGCAGCCGAGCTCTTAACCACTACTCTTCGTATGCATCCTTAATGAGCAGCTTCCAGAATCTGCTTTTCTCCTTGTTACTGTATCCTCCCCTTCAATGCCTCCCAGTCTCCCTCATTGTTGTCTATTTTCCCTTCCAGAGCAGGGTCCCATGTCAAGCCCTTCCAGGCAGGCTGAGCTCATCGCCGCCTTCCCTGTACCTTGCCCCAGCCCTGGTCCAGGCTTGCTCGTCACTTGCATGCTGAGTCACCTCTCTGTCTGCTCCCCGCCTCCCTGGACAGCGCTCATCAAGGCCAGGTTTGTAGCTGGAGCTCCTGATAGAAAAGAAAGCCCAGGACAGGGACGGCGAAGACCATGGAGGAGAAGACAGGACCCAGGCCCAGAGCCAAGTGGAATCTCAGAGCCCGGCTCTGCTTTAATTAAACCCAGACCTGAGACTTGTCTCATGTGAGCCTCAGAGATGTAGCTTGCTTTTCTTTGTTCTTCCTGCTTCCTGCCTGTGACTCCCTGCTGAGCGTGACACAGAAGACTTCAGGAAGCCCCAGGAGGCCTCTGTGTTTGTTGCTGGGACAGGAGGCAAGTGTTGCCATCCCCAGGGGACCAGAAGAGGAGGCAGGCTCTGAGGGAGGAACCAGATGGCCCAGGAAGGAAGGAAGCTAGAGGACGCATTTCTGTCACCAGGGAGCCTAAGCAGAACACTGAGGGAAGCCCGGGGAGCTGTGCATCTCCCCGAGAGCCACGTAACTTCCCTGATCCCATTTCCTCAGCTCTAAGACTGAGGCTTGCACTAGAAGAAGGACTTTCCAGCAGAATCCAAAGCATTCTCAGGTCAGGGAAGAAGGGCGAGGCCCTTGCTGAGATTTCCCTTCTTCTGCCTCCAATCAGAATGTTGTTGTTGCTCCTGTCGTTGAGTCAGCTCTGACTCATGGCGACCTTACCTAAAACAGAACGAAACGTTGCCCCATCCTGCGCCATCTCTATGATCGTTGGTATGTTTGAACCCATTGTTGAGGCTGTTGTGTCAATCCACCTCATGGAGGGTTTCCCTCATTTTTGCTGACCCTCTGCTTTACCAAACATGATGTCCTTTTCTAGCGATTGGTCTTCCCTAATGATGTGTCCGAATCAGAACAGCTCTGCCTAAAGGTTTTATGTATCGAGCTTTCTTCTCTGCTTTTCTTTTTCAAGATAGGATTATTTGGCCTTAGAAAGTTCAGAAGCCCTCTGAATGAGAAGGTTTATATGTCTGTCTCCATGCTGCAGAATCCTTGGCACTGAAGTTATATTCAAGATCTCAAAGACAGGAAGGGGAAGGTCAAGATGAAGGGATGGGTGTTCACCAAGTGTCTTCCATGCCTGCAGCGTTACTGTGAATCCTTTTGTAAAGTGACCAACATCCTGGCCTGAAGCTGATTTTTCCTTTTGTGCTTGCCTCAGTGCTAAGCTTACTGAAGAATGTAATAGTGTTTGAGATCATTAATTCAATTCTTTTAAACAAATGTTTATGAGCGAGTACTTTGTGCCATCCACTGGGCTCTGGGGACACTGCAGTGAGTGAAATACTGGCCCTGTTGTTGTGGAGTTTACGGTCCTCTGGGGAATCTTGGATCTGGAAAGGGCATTTTAAAGATGAGATGATTAAGCCCAGAGAAGTGAAGTGATTTGACCCAAGTTACACACAGCAAGTGACACCCCTAGAACCAAGCCCCGAGTCTTCCTAATATAACTGCTATAACCTGCTTCACTTCTACCTTTCTGATGTATTACTTATTAGTAAGAAGACCAGTAGCTCCCTCTTGAATTAGTCACAACCTCAAGGGGCTTACATAGTTCAAAATGGCCACTCCTGCTTCTAATACACTCTGTGACAAAAAGTGGAGCACTTAAACAGTCCACTATTGCTATAACTTCTCGCTGCCACATGGTGTCACTGTTGAACACAGGTCCTGCACAGTCCAGTGGCTGCTAGTAACCTTGAACAGAAGCTGTTGTTTGCTGGAATCCTCATACGTGCTTCCAGGGCACCACAAACTTGGGCTCCAAGATGTCACCTCTTAGATGCCATGCTTATTTTTCAGGCTATTGATTGGTAAAAGATAATTCAGTGGCAAGGTGGCTGGATCAGCTTCAGCTACAAGTAGTTCTAGAACTAGCCTTACCCCACAAATTCTGTGTCCCAGCTGTTAAATAAAGGCCACTAAGACTCCCCCAGCCTTTGAGACATTTTGTATCCTTTCCTGCCATCTGACCTTGGACCTGACTCATAGTAACTCCATGGATAGCAGAACAAAACGTTGCCCAGTCCTGCGCCATCCTCACAATAGTAGGTATGTTTGAGCCCATTGTTGCAGCCACTGTGTCAGTTCATCTCGTTGAGGGTCTTCTTCTTTTTCACTGACCCTCTACTTTACCAAGCATGATGTCCTTGGACTGGATCACCCTAATTCACTTCAACAGGTTTTTCCTTTCTAATCTGTGCTGTGTTGGTTTGTAAGCACCTGAAATCCCCATAGACTCCTTTTACAGATTGTTTTACCACATCCCAGCTGTAGAGATAAAGGGATGTTGTCAGGGTCGGCCTTTGTTAAGCCAGGGAATATTCCATTATCCTCTGTCACCAGAACAATTTGTGTATGTATGTAACTAAGGGATATCACTTATGAGAGTCTTTCCTAAATACTAGTCTTTCTAAGATTACTTGTTCCATTCACATAGGTTTCGTTACCTTTTACATGAATCTCTAATTCACATCAACTCTTCCTAATTTGCCTGATTGCTATAGTAATTTCTCTTTCGCATAAATTCAGATTATATATATTGGTGTGATTTAGCTGTGTGACATCATTGCATGCTCAGCTTGGAGACAGATTTGTATATTGACTAGAAAGATCCATTTGAGGTGCCCAGGGTGCCACCCTCTCTCCTTTGAAAGTCATCATGTGGCCTCTGTAGCATTGGATTTCAGGGCACTGGATCCACCAAGGCTGAGGTCGACTTTGAGATGGATGGTCAGAGATTTGCAAGGCGAGTAAATGATTCCTTTGGCTGGTTGCTTCTTAGAAGAAGTAAAAGAAATATGTCAGTTCCTGAGCGGAAGCTGTCAAAGCTTAATGGAAAGTCAGAGTATTACCAGGATTGGGAGAGAGAGGAAAAAAAAAAAAACAAACACACTGAGAACAACCTTCAGGAGCCAGCAGAGCATTCATCTGAGGGAAGGAGAGAGCCATTTTTCAAATGCTCACACTTTGGCTCAGCAGAGTGGTGGAGGGAACACAGACCACAGAATTTGAACAGGTGTGCATGCCTGCACCGCACTTTGATTGATGTGGCCTTAGGTGAGTCACTCAACCTCAACGCTTAGGTCGCTCATCTGTAACATGTAGCTGAGTACCTACTGTGCCGGCATTTCAGAAAACAACCCAGGGAGAGGAGCATTGCTTGGCAGTAATTAGTAACTTGCACTACGTATCATCAAGAAAATGAATTTGTGTCATTCAGTCCAGACTTTCTGGAGCCATTCAGGCTGGATGATCCCCCCCAAATATATTACCCTGAGATAATCTTTAAACCTTAAACCAAAAATATCCCTGAAGTCTTCTTTAAACAAAACAATTTTTAGCTTAATCAGTAAAGAATGTCTGCCTTGAGCGTTGGGCTCTTTTACAGAATTATCTATACGGGATCAAATTGACAACAGCAACTTGAAAGGTTAGATAGGAAGCTTATGGGGTAGTGAGTTTATGTTAACAGTGAAGGAATAATCCGGGAAAGGAGGGTGCGAATGGTTGCACAACTCGAAGAATGTAATAATTGTCACTGAATTGTACAGGTAGAAATTGTTGAATTGGTGTACGTTTTGCTGTGTATACTTTGAACAACAACACTAAAAAGTAAAATAAATTATTAAAAAAAAGAAAATGAATTTGCCTTATATTTGTATATTTTATAATGATATTTATATATCACTAAAGAGTGAGACTCTTTAATGAAGGGACTTTGTGTAGATAATGAACAGGATCAGGGGAACAAATGAAGGATAGTACAGCACCCAGAGTGTGCTATTGTTGTTCTAGTGTGCTGTTGAGTCGATTCCGACTCATAGTGACTCCATGTGACGGAGGAGAACTGCCCCATAAGCTTTCCTAGACTGTAATCTTTACAGGAGCAGATCATCAAGTCTTTTCTCCCTCAGAGCAGCTGGTGGGTTCCAACTGCTGACCTTCCAGTTAGCAGCTAAACACTTAACCATTGCACCACCAGGGCTCCTTTTACCCAGGGTCTAAACCAAAGCAAACCTGTTGCCGTCGAGTCGATTCCGACTCATAGCGACTCTATAGGATAGAGTAGAACTGCCCCATAGGGTTTGCAAGGAGCGGCTGGTGGATTCGAACTACCAACCTTTTGGTTAGAAGCCGTAGCTGTAAACCTCTATGCTGTTACCACCCCCAGGCTGAAGGGACAAGAGGAGGAAAGTGTTCCTGGAGCCTATAGAGGAGGGCCACTGGCAGGAGCTATTGTGGGGCAGAGGGCTACAGCTGCTGCCAAAGTCAGTGCTGGAATGGGTGGGGTAAGGGGGTTGTTCTTGTGTGCTGACATGTCGATTTGACTCATAGCAATCCCGTGTGACAAAGTAGAACTGCCTCATAGGGTTTCCAAGGCTGTAACCTTTATGAGAGCAGATCACCAGGTCTTTTCTCCCACGAAGCTGCTGGTGGGGAAGTAATGCTTCCCGCCCTCTTGCCTCCTGTCAAAGCCCCCGCCACCAAAGAAAACTGGTGATCTTACCAAGCTGGGCTTATCCAGCGGGCTGAACAAGGGAGAACAGCCCTCAAACAGAATCTCAGTGGTGTCTCCAAAGAGCGGAGCTGGGGGAGGTACTCGTAAGGTTTGCGGGGCGGGCGCTAGTCATAGGAGGGTTTTAGGGCAGAAATGAGGAAGCACGGTCTGGACAGGGATTGGTCAGAATTTATCAACGAGGTAAGTAGCTGGAACAGTCAGGATCTTATCTCTGGAACTTATGTGTCTGTCTGCAGTTACTGTTACATCAGTTTGTGGTCTTATCTTAGCGCATATGGAACTGAATGAGCTGGTGTTAAAAACACTTTGAGCTTAGTTTGTATTGCATGTCACTGCTGGTCCACTTATCTCTTTCGTGGGTCATAGTTCATTTTGTAGATTGGTTTCTGCTTCACTTTTCGCTCTCATTAGCCAAACTCCAGCAGAAGACTGCCAGCAAGGGAGCCAAGGTGAGGCAGTCCGCAGATATCAGCCTCCTGAACACTGTGCAGGGCAGAAAAGGAGAAAATGAATCTAGGGAACCAATGCAGACCCAGCCCTCTTACCTGCCATCCTGCCCACTTTCCTCCCTTCTTTTCTCCTGTCTCCCCTTCATTCCCTCCCTCATTGCTTGCTTTTCCAACTGATGTTACTTCTTCCCTTATCAGTGTCACTACAACCTATCTCTCTTTCCTCCATTCATTTCACACTTTGAGAGTTACTACTCTAGGCCTTTGCAAATTATAATCATAGCTGTTATTATTGAGCTCAACTGTCTCCTCCATGAAGCCTCTCTAACCTTCAAGCAATGTTTGGAATACATGTCAACATTATACTTAGTTATTCTCTCAATCAATGCACTTTCTAACTTGTGCTGCAGGTATTTGTTTGGGGTGCACATAGCAGATACAAAGTCAAAGTTTGGCAAACCAGTGCTTTCCCATCCTTGTGGTCTTCTTCATAGCTTCCATGAGCACGGAAACAGTAATGCTTAGCATGGGCTTGTTGGTGCTCATCCCATCTATTTTCTGCACAGGTTTAAATTCTATAGATCAACAAGTTCTCTGCCAAGAAAAATTTTGGCCTTCCCTCTCCCTTTCCAGGGCTCCTTCCCCCCTTTGATTCGTGGGCAATTGATAGCTCTGGCTGGGAGTATTTTGACTTGAGCCTTTCTTCCCCCAGCAAATACACATGTCCCAGCAGGCCTCCCCAGCCAGGTGGTGGATCAGCAGTGCCTGAAGATTGTAATGTAATTCATTAGGCTCTCCTGAGCAGCATGCAAAAAAGACCAACTGCCTCCTGGACAGCCACACCCGTCTCTGGATGTCCAAGACAACCGTGGGCCAAAGGATTGTCATGCTGAATACAGTTTGGGGTGGATTCCCTAGGAATATTGGGTAGAGGCCGTCTGACTTAATACCTGGGACACAGCATCTTTACAAATGGATTTGAGAACTGAGAGAGCAAGAGAGAGAGAGAAAAACTGAATCCTAGGAAACAGACTCTAAAAACCAAAGAACATCCTGAGGGTGTCTCTTCAGGACAAGTTTGTGGTCAATCCTTTCAGAGAAGGGACTAAAAGAAAACTGCCTTGTCCCTTTGTCTTCATTATTCTACCAACTGTGACCACTTTTGCCTTCAGTGGCTTTGCACTGTGCTCAGAAATAAGTCCAGACTCCATAGCACTGTTTTCTAGTCTTCACAGTGGATCAAGTCCCAAATGCTGACAAGGGTCAAGTGGAGAACATCAAGGGTAAAGTTGCCGTTTGGGGTATTTGGCTAACTGCAAAGCCCTTGCTTGTTCAAAGAGAGTAGCCACTACTTGGCTGGTACATTGTCACATGTGAGAATAATAGCCCAGGCCCACTTTTTCTTTCAGTGTTGTTGTTATTGTTAAGTGCCATTGAGTCAGTTTCAACTCATAGTGACCCTGTGTACAACAGAACTGAACACTGCCCGGTCCTGTACCATCCTCACAATTGTTGCTATGCTGGCGCCCATTATTGTAGCTACTGTGTCAGTCCATCTCCTTGAGGGTCTTCCTCTTTTTTGCTGACCCTCTACTTTACCAAGCATGATGGCCTTCTCCAGGGATTGGTCCCTCCTGATCACATGTCAAAGTACATGAGATGAAATCTCGCCATCCTTGCTTCTAAGGAGTAGTGTGGCTATACTTCTTCTAAGACAGATTTGTTAGTTCTTCTGGCAGTCCATGGTGTATTCAATATTCTTTCAACAGAAGGCCAAAATCTGGATTTTAGTGAGAAATATCTAGTTTCTTAGACTTCTTTGTAGACCAAATGCAGAATACCTAGTGGTCACATTTGGTCCAAAGGCCATTACTTTTCAGGCCCTGCCTTACACAGTCTAGCCTTGCATCAGCCCCAGCATCATTGCCCTGGATCCCTTCATGGTCTGTAATCTCCAGCCATTTTGACCTGTTTGTTGCTTCTGGAATGCTCAGAACTCATCTGCACCTCGGTCCCTTTGCACATACGGTTCCTTCATCCCAGAAGGTTTTTTCCCTACCATTCACATATTAACCAGTTGTCATCTAGTTGATTCTGACTCATGGTGATCCCACGTGTGTCAAAGTAGAGCTGTGCTCCGTAGGGGACTCCATGCTGACTCTAAAAACCAAATCCATTGCCGTGGAGTCAATTCGGACTCATAGTGACCCTACAGGACAGAGTAGAACTGCCCCATAGGGTTTCCAAGAAGCGGCTGGTGGATTCGAACTGCCAACCTTTTGGTTAGCAGCCAAGGTCTTAACCACCGAGCCACCAGGGCTCTGTGCTGACTCTAGCGAACCTCTAATGCTTTAGGATGACAGAATGCTTGTTCAACATCTCCGATTCGCACAGCAACCCTCTGAGGTTGGTAGTGGTGGTCCCTTGCAGATAAGGGCACTAGGGATGATGGCGGAGAATCACACAGCAGAGGTCGGACAGGCCAGGAGTTACCTTACATGGCGTCACTTTACATTACCTGGTACCTGATACCTGGCTGCAGTTTAAAGCATAGTTTCTCCATGGACTTCCCCGGGGAGTCTGCTTTAGTGCATGTGGGGTGGGGCTAACTTCCCCAGGTGATTTTGGAAACCACAGCTCTTCCCCACCTGCTGAGCATCACACCCAGCCTGGCTCTGATGTGATATTCATGAGGTCATGGTGCCCAGTGCTCATGCGGCTAGGGCTCTGGACTTCCTGCTGCCCCCTCGCGCCTCTGAAAGGCCTCTGAGGGCATCTCTTGGCAGGTACCCGTTTTCAGATGTGCCACTTCTGACAGGCCAGGAGAGCTGCAGTCAGCTGCCTTCAGCAGCCCCTCGCAGCTGAGATGGAAATAGCCCTCCCTACGGAACAAAAATAGACATGGTGAAACAGATCCGTGTATTCTTGTCTCTGTGCAGGGCACGCCTGTCACATGGGCCGCCGTCCCTTCCAACATTCAGCTGTGTGAAATGGCAGCAAAGGGCTTTCCCCATCGGGAAGGGAAAATGCAAAAACTGTGTCAATTATGGAACAATTGTGGTCTATTTTTTCCCTTCCTTTCCCTTCCCTCCCCTCCCCTCCCTTCCGTGTCCCTTCCCTTCCCTTCCTTTCTTTCTTAACCCCATTAGAAACCAAACCAGTCGCCA
The DNA here is from genome assembly GCF_000243295.1 of Trichechus manatus latirostris. Lineage (NCBI taxonomy): Eukaryota > Metazoa > Chordata > Mammalia > Sirenia > Trichechidae > Trichechus > Trichechus manatus. Next base: position 19,118,654 of record NW_004443958.1, on the reverse strand, counting down.
TTGAGTCAGTTCTGACTCATGGTGGCCCCACGTGTGTCGGAGTAGAGCTGTGCTCCATAGGGCTTTCAATGGCTGATTTTTTGGAAGCAGATCACCAGGCCTTATATCCAAGGCACCTCTGGGTGGATTCAAACCTCCGACCTTTCAGTTAGCAGCCGAGCATGTTCACCATTTGCACCACTCAGGGACCCCATTCAAAGACACGTTTAGTTCGCTCCCGTTGCAGTAGGCGTGTTCACTATGACACAGGTGTGTTACAGGAGTCAGAGATGAGTGAGATGCAATGCCTGCCCTCAGAGGGCTTCCTTCCAGCTGGGGGAGCAGACGCATAAATAGATGTTGACAACCCAGTGTCCTAGATGCCGGCATAGAATGATGCCCAGGGCTGAGAGGGCAGACAGAAGGGCACACAGCTTCTTTTATGAGCCTGCGTCTCCTCTGCTAGCAGGGAAAGCATTTCCATCATTGCTTGGCCTTGGACTCAATCCTGTGACCTTATAACCAGAATTTAAATTGCCTCATTTTTCAGAGACAAGAAAGTACTGCTTGGTTGAGACTTTAGAAAAGTCGCGTGTCATGTTCTGACGGAGGCAATGGGACCTGCAGGCTGAAAGCTACTGGCATTTCCCTAATTATATTCCATTTTCCAAAATGGGGACATGCGATTTCTCAGGTCTCAGAGCAAGATGCCTCCAAGGGATTACATAATAATCAGATCATTCCTTCCTCTTTTCCATTCTTACCACTTTTTAACATGCATTTTTCCTTCTCTCACTTCATTCATTTATTCATTCATTCCCTTGATCCGTCCAATCAGAAATCTGCCGTGAGTGCTGCCAGGCACGGGGGATACACAGATAAAATAACACACTTCACCTGTGGGTCTTCACCCTGGGTGTGCTCAGAGTCTCCCAGGACCTTGCTTCCGTATGAATACAGATGCTCTGGAATCACCTCTGGGTTAGATTTTTCAGTGATGAAAACAAAATGTGGAAGTGTGTATAGTCTGGTAAAAGCTGTGTGGAAACAATTTTTTTTTGGGGGGGGGCGGAATTCGGCATCGTTTCTGTATCCGCATAGAATTTGTCTGGAAGAATATGCAAGAAACTGGAAGCCTTGGTTGCCTTAGGAATGGGAGCGGTCTTCTAAACAGAGCTGGAGGGAAGCTTTATGCTCTGCCCTGTTGAACTCTGTGCCCTATGAATGCATTGCCATTCAAAAATAATTTTAATTAAAATAGCAAGTAAAGAAATAAAAACTGTTGGTGAGGATGTGGAGAAATTAGAACCTTCATCCATTGCTGGCAGGAATGTAAAATGATCTAGTCCCTGTGGGAAACAGTTTGGCAGTTCCTCAAAAAGTTAAACATAAAATTATAATACCAAAAAATCAAACCCACCGCCGTAGAATCAATTCCAACTCATAGCAACCCTAGAGGACAGAGTAGAACTGCCCCATAGGGTTTCCAGGGAGCGCCTGGTAGATTCGAATTGCTGACCTTTTGGTTAGCAGCCAAATGCTTAATCACTGCGCCACCCGGATAGCCATAAATCCAGATGCCTACAGTTTGGCAAAGGTAAAGGAAGGGCCTGACCAGTCAGTCATTCCACAAGTATTGATGGGAGGTGTTCCACTGGGTTAATAAAGTAAACCTCCAAATCTCCAAAGTTCAGCCTAGAATGCAAACTTCCCCGTGGAGAGGGTGTGTAGGACCAAGAAACCTTGACTTTGCCCTTCCAAACCCTCCAGTTCAGATTTTTTTTTTTTTCTCTTTATCATTTCCCTTTTCATCTAAGTTGTTCCCCAGGGAAGAGCAACTCCCCATAGTGATTACTCACAAAACCCCTAAGCCTCTGACCATGGTCTTGGGCAACATCCAGCTCAATTGGCATAACACAGTTTATAAAGACAATGTTCTACATTCTACCTTGGTGAGTAGTGTCTGGGGTCTTAAAAGCCTGTGAGCAG
>NW_004443958.1:19055080-19116118 GCF_000243295.1 Trichechus manatus latirostris | reverse complement strand
GACATGTTGTGGGGTTGTTAACCAATGTCATAAAACAATATGTGTACTACTGTTTCATGAGAAACTATTTGTTCTGTAAGCCTTCACCTGAAGTACAATTAAAAAAAAAAAACAAAAAAACCCTAAGCCCCTCCCTGTGATTCCCTTCAGCATCACTGGAGTAAACTCTGGCTTTCCAAAAGACCTTACTGAACCCTGAGGGCAAATATTAGAGGAATCATCTCGGAGCCAATGATGTGAGTTACTAAAGAAGGGAGGTCCATGGTGGTTCAGTAGTAGAATTCTCGCCTTCCATGCGGGAGACTTGGGTTCAGTTCCCAGCCAGTGCTTGTTAAGCTCAGCCACCACTCATTTGTCAGTAGAAGCTTGCGTGTTGCTATTATGCTGAACAGGTTTCAGTGGAGCTTCCAGATAAGACGGACTAGGAAGAAAGAAGAAAAGACAGGTGATCTACTTCCAAAAATCAGCCAGTGAAAACCCTATGGAGCGCAGTGGTTGGATCTCATGTTCATGGGGTTGATCATGAGTCAGGGGCCGACTTGATGGCAGCTAATAACAAGAACAAATGGAAGAAAGAGTTCTGGTCCTTCCCAGGGTTCTCTGGCTCTGTACCAAGTCACATGAGACCTGAAAGGAGAGAGACCCTGGCCTGAGTTGTTTGCTTGCTAGTGCCTGCCAGATACCAATTTTATCATCTCCCAGTCTCTGGAGCTCCGTCCTCCACATCATGGCTCTTTGATAATCAAGACCTAGAAATACATAACCCTGCTCTCCACTCAGGGCCTTCTCTCTCATCTCAGCATCCCAGTCTGAGAACCTGCCTCTTCTCCCGCAGACTTGACACCGGAAAGACCTCGCTCTTCGGGCCAGACCAGTCCTTGAGCCCGGCTGCATAACCAGTGATTCATGCAATGCAGAAACCTAACTGCCATGTAATAAGATGTACAATAGTGAAGTAACTGGTGAATCATTCCCTCACGTGGAACTGGATTGAAATGATGTAAAAGTCAGTGTTAAACCATTGTTGCTCATCCTCTGAGAAGTCCAGAGTTTTTACTGAACCTGAGACTAATGAATATGCATATATCCAACTCTCCAGCCAGCCAGCCATCTTTGGTCCATGTAGCTATCTATCTATTCATACAACCATTCAACTGTCCTCTACCTACCCCCATTCCTCCCTTCCTCCCACCCTTCCTTCCTTCCTTCTTCTGTTTGAATTGGGAACTGACCTAACCCAGACTGTAATCAAAATACTCTTTAAATGTCACGGCAGGAGCTCAGCTACCCAGATTTCCAGGAAACCAGCCCAGTTACTGTGTAATCCCCTCCTCCTTCTGCCCTTGCAAACTGGATGTGTGTTTACAAACGGCTTTCTCATCCTTGATTCCATTTGATCCTTAAAACAGTCCTTAAAGCTAGCAAGAGCAAGCGTTGTATCCCAGCTTTACAGAAATAGAAACTGACACTAAAAGATGGGAGAAATTTGCTCATGGTCACCCAGGGAGCCCAAATTTGGGCCTGGGTATTCTCATTCCCAAGCCCATGTTCTTGTTCGGCCCACCATCTTGAATACAGACGTGCCTGGCTCTCTGCAGCTCCAACATGCTCCTTTTGTAGCTTTCTTACCACTGTCACACAAACCCTAGAGGGCAATTTGAAAATAGCCTCTCTTTTACATGTCATTTGGCTCTTTGTAAGATAGTCTGTGCCAGGGATTGAGGGTGTTGGTAGAAGCGCTAAGTCTACAACGACTTCTCACTGCTACAGGAGAATAAGATACGGGAAGCATGGTGCAAGACCCAGGGCATAGGGTTTGAAAGTTGGTATTAGTTGAAAACTGTAAATCTGGCCTTGAGCATTCCCCTGTCAATTTAGATTAAATGAAATTTTTGAGAGTAATTGGTAGAATTGGGTGTAGTTTCAGCATTCATTTAAAGTAGTCCAGTTGGTTGATTGATTGGTGTGTCTATCCAACCACTCATCCATCCTTTCTTCCTTCCATTTATCCATCCTTTCTTCCTTCCATTTATTCTTCCTTCCTTCTTTGTTTCCTTCCGTATATCCACCCATCCACCCCTAAACATTTGTAATATGGTAGTCACTTGGTTTCCAGCCCTATAAATTATCACAATGTGACTTGATCTCTCTGAGCCTCCTTTTCGTCATGTGAACAGTGGGGATGAATAATATCTATCCCATATGCCCAGGGTCGTCTGAGAATTACATGACATGATGCACATAAAGTGTCAAGAACACTTCCTGACATGTAATTAAGCACTCGGTCCCCATTATTGCTCATCATGTACGACAGACAGTGGGTAAACCAAGGCCCCCAAAGCTTGGCCATCTCAAGGAGCTCTTCACCCCCGTGAGACTCATACTTGTCCTGCCTTTTATGTAGTTGATCATTTCTAACATTTATCATTTGAAGTTGCAACTGGTCAGTCAAGTAAGCCACCTGAGAATTGCAATGCAATATGTGAACAGGAGACTTTGAAGACTTCACTGTGTGAGCAATGGGCAATTTCAGTCATTTGGACAAGGCTAGAGTGGGATGGGGCTGTTTGGGGACAAAAGGTCTTAAAATCTCCCCATGGAGCAGCCCCTTCTCTGTGTCTGTGTCAGATGGGCCCTGGATTGTCTGCCTTGCAGGATATTTCCTTTGTTATCTCGTCTGTTGTCTGCAACCCACGCAGGCCAAGTTATCTTTTTTAATTTTATCTTTCAAGGGAGTGTAATTTTTCTTATTATTTTTTCCTGAGGGTTTTCATCTGGTCTCCAATACTCACTCAGTTACAGAAGGCATGAAAATGAATGGATCACCCCCTACAAATTGAAGGTCCCGGCTCTAGAGCCCTCTCCATAGATGGGTCGCAATAGTTTCTTTGCTTCCAACTACATATAGATCATACCTTTTGCTCAAGAAGTGAAACACTTTCTTTTTCTCAAATGAAGTCTTATGTGGACTTTTAGTAAGTAAAATAGACAACATGAATCTTGTATAGAATCATAGGTACCCACTGGAGACAAAATTATCTGAACTGAGTATTGTTACATGTGATCCAGAAACATGTCTGAAAAATCTTGCAGAGGCCTAAAAATTTATTTACCCTTAGATAGACAATTAACAAATTGCCTTTATTATTATATAGATTTAGAAGACTTGACATTGGGAATGTCCTAGAAAAGAACCACAATGATAATAAATTGCTCTCCTGCACGTATTTCCCATCAGCAGGCTGTATTTCAGCAATGATCATTTTTATTGGTTCTTTCCTAAAGCTGTTAAAGAAACATTTGTGTTACGCTCACTCAGTCTCCAAGAGGGAAAACCAATTTGTGTTTGAGATGAAGAAGATGAAGAAAGGAATATTTATTGTGCACCTCCTAGGTGTCAACATGTGCTGAGTGTTTTATATACATCACCAGCCTCCATGAATCCTCACAGCTATTATCTGAATTTGGTATCTCCATTTCGTCCCCCTCCACTCACCTCAGTCTGGCTTTTCTTACCGCCATCCACTGAAATAGTTTTTGTCAAGGTCTCTAATCCGTGGTATGAAATCCAGTGGGCATTTTCCAATCTTCATTGTATTTGAGGCCTCAGAAGCATTTAGCATTTCTTGGAATCTTCCCTTCTTCAGCTTCCCTGGCACAGTATCTTCAGTTTTCCTCCTGTCTCTCTCTCTCGCTTTTAGTTCCCTGTCGTCGTGGAGGTGCCTGGCCCTCCCAGGCCAGACACTGACCCTAAGTAATCTCATCCATGCGCAGGACTCCAGTTCTTTCCCAGGCACAGATCACTCACACTTTCTGTTTTTTTTTAAGTAATATTTTCTTGTGTTTTCGGAGAACATTTACACAGCAGTTTAGGCTTCCATTCAACAATTTCTGCACAAGTTGTTCAGTGACATTGGTTACATTCTTCATAATGCGTGAACATTTTCGTTATTTCCGTTCTGGTTGTTCCGTTTCCATTCATCTAGTTTCCCTGCCGCGTTACATTCTCATCTTTGTTTTAAAGTAATTGTTGACCATTTGGTCTCATATAAATGATTTTTTTTAAGGAGCACAGTACTTACAGTTGATATTCATTACTTTTTGAGTCAGTTTGTTATTTAGCTACGAGATGACCTCAGGGGTTAGTTTCGGTTCAAGGTTTGAAGAGTATCCCAGGGCAATAGTCTTGGGGAGTCCTCCAGTCTCAACCAGTCCAGTAGGTCTGGTTTTTCCACTCACACTTTTGTGTCTATAACTCCAACCTCTCTTCTGAGCTCCAGCCCAAGAATTCCCTTGCCTTCTTGTTATCTTCACTTAGATAACTTCAGTTTTTCTCCCAAACCTAGTCTTTCCCAGTGATCTCTATCAGTGTGTGGCATTCCTATCCATTCTGCTCCAGAAACCTACAAAACATCCTTGAAACCTCCCTCTTCCTCATCTTCCACACCCAACTGACCACCAAGTCCTCTTGGTTCTACCTCCCAGTATCTCCTGAAGTGTCTACTTCTCTCCATCTCCAATGCCACCCTTTAGTTCAAACTATCATAATCTCTGTCTAGACTACTGTAGCCTCCACAGTGGTCTCCCCTAAGCACTCTTGCCCCATCCATGTGATTCTCCACCCCCTATAGTCAGAGTGATCCATGTCAAAATGTAGGTCAGGTCAGGTCTCACCGCTTCTCCCACCCCTACTTCCAAACAAAACGCCTCAATGCCTTCCATTGTTCTTGGGATAAGGCATACCATCTTTCCAAGACCTACTAGGAGTCTATGCCTAGAATGGACACACCTTCCTCTCTTGGCCCATCTGCCACCACTCTCTTCCTTGTCTATCAGATGTCGGTCCATGGCTAACCTCTGAGGATGACAAGACGGGCAACATATTACTTTATTTATTTATTTTTATTTAACAACTTGTCAAAGTAGTCGGCAGGTTTTCTGTGTTAGAAGGATAAACTGTGCATTTTTTCCTTTTTATGAGGATTTCAAATTGAGTACAAAAGAGAATGGGCTGTCTTAGTCATCTAGTGCTGCTATAACAGAAATACCGCAAGTGGATAGCTTTAACAAAGAGAAATTTATTCACTCACAGTCTAGTAGGCTGAAAGTCCAAATTGAGGGCGTCAGCTCCAGGGGAAGGCTTTCTGTCTCTGTTGGCTGTGGAGGAAGGTCCTTTTCATCAATCTTCCCCTAGTCGAGGAGCTTCTCAGATGCAGGGACCCTGGGTCCAAAGGACGCACTCTACTCCTGGTGCTGCTTTCTTGGTGGTATGAGGTCCCTGACTCTCCGCTTGCTTCCCTTTCCTTTTATCTCTTACAAGAGATAAAAGGTGGTGTAGGCCACACCCCAGGGAAACTCCCTTTACATTGGATCAGGGATGTGATCTTAGTAAGGGTGTTACAATCCCACCATAATCCTCTTTAACATAAACTTACAATCACAAAATGGGGGACAACTACACAATACTGGGAATCATGGCCCAGCCAAATTGACACGCACATTTTTGGGGGGACATAATTCAGTCCATGACATGTGCTAACTTTCATGGATATGAGCTTTGGGATTGGCGTCTATATTCACTGAAGGAATTATAGTCCGCTTTATAGAAAACCACTGTTTCACAGATGTGAAAACTGAGGCAGCTCCTAATCAAGCATGGAAAAGCCTATAAAAGAGAGAGAGAGTAGGGTCTTATCATTAACCTTATTTAGAAATATTGAAGTTTTTCTGCTTGCTACAAAGGATGTAGCCGCAGATTGAATTACAGACCCAAGGAGTCTCATTCTTGCCTTCAGGAGGTCTGTACTATGGCAGGGGAGAAATAGAGATAATAGAAATGCATTAGTGTTAGAGCTTTACAGCAAAGTGAGCATATTTCCTGTTTACATCCTCTCTTCACTTATCAACATGGTTAGGTTCCAAAGAGCACAGTTTGTTATGTGAAATCAGTGTTATGTGAAAATGGAGGATGGCCACATCAGATCACAAAATGGAGGATGACTACATCATTACATAGCTGTCGAATTACATCATTATATAACTGCCAAGCCACTGAGAGTCATGGCCCAGCCAAGTTGACCTTAAGCATCTGTCTTGGTTATCTAGTGCTGCTGTAACAGAAATACAGATGGCTTCAACAAATAGAAGTTTATTTTCTCACAGTCTAGTAGGCTAGAAGCCAAATTCAGGGCATCAGCTCCAGGGGTAGGTTTTCTCTCTCTGTCTGCTCTGGAGCAAGATCCTTATCATCAATCTTCCCCTGGTCGAGGAGCTTCTCAGTGCTAGGACCCTGGGTCCAAAGGATGTGCTATGCTCCCGGTGCTTCTTTCTTGGTGTTATGAGGTCCCCATGTCTCTCTGCTTGCTTCTGTCTTTTATATCTCAAAAGAGATTGACTTAAGACACAACCTACTCTTGTAGATTGAGTCCTGCCTCATTAACATAACTGCCACTAATCCCACCTCATTAACATCATAGAGGTAGAATTTATAACACATAGGAAAATCTCATCAGATGACAAAATGGTGGACAATCATACAATACTGGGAATCATGGCCTAGCCAAGTTGACACACATTTTTAGGGGACACAATTCAATCCATAACACCGTCAAAGCCTTATATAACCTCATAGAACCTTAACCATCAAAGCCAGCACCTTAACATTCGTTATTGCCAGATGTACATCGTTAATGTGGAAAATAGTTGGATAGTAGATATTTTATTATTGTCGTAAATGTGAAATGTCGGATAACGAGATAGTCGATAAGTGAGGAGAAGGTGTATATATTTGTGGTAGGCTGCATAATTGCCCCTCACCCAAAAGATACCCACATCCTAATCCTGGAACCTGTGAATGTTATCTTATATGACAGAAAAAAAAAAAAAAAGGACTTTGTAGATGCAATTAAGTTAAGGTTCTTGAGATGGGAAGATTACAATCCTGGATTATCTGAGTGGGCACTAAATGCAACCACTTACATCCTTATAAGTGAGAGGCAGAGGGAAATTTGACAGAAGAAGAGGTGAAGGCAACCTGACCACAGGGGCAAGAGATTGGAGTGATACAGCCACAAATCAAGAAAGGTCAGCAGCCACCAAATAACTGGAAGAGGCAAGAAATGAATTCTTCCTTAGAGCTTCTAGAGGGAGTGTGGCCTTGCTGACTGTGGGATTAATAATTTGGCTTTACCCCAGGTAAGGTGGCCTTTGTCTTTGCTTCCTGAGAATAACCCATGGAATAATTGGGGATCCTTAGTCTGGGACTTCCAAGCAACAGGTAAGGATTTGTGCTGGTGAGCAGGGGCTGGCCAGACCAGAAAAGACTCACCTGGGAGGCAGATATCAACTAGCCTCAGGAGGCATGAGTTAGCCTGTTACACAGGACTGGCCAATAAAAACCCTGAACACAAAGGTTCAGAGAGCTTCCTGGTTGGCAAAGGGAGGGTGATGTGCCCTCTTTGAGACACAGAAGCTCCGTGTTGCGGATCCTCCCAGACCTTGCCCATGTGTCTTTTCCTTATGAGGATCTTGATTTGTATCTTTTTGCTATAATAAATCTATAGTTGTGAGTATAATACTCTCCCTGAGTTTTGTGAGTCATTCCAGTGAATTATTGAACCCAAAGGAGAAGAGGGAGCCAGCAGGTGAAACTGAGCATGTTGTGTGGACTCCCAAACTTGCAACTGGTGTCCGCCTATTTGGCAGTATAAAGGACAGCATCCTTTTAACCTGTGGGATCTGCACTAGCTCCAGTGGCAAGGGTCAGAGAGAGAGAGTCCCCTGAGTGAGAAGTAATTGAGAAGTGGGAAGGTGAGGACTGGATTAGTCTCCACGTTTTGGAGATTGCATTCATGCTGATTCTTATCCATGAATTTATTCACGAACTGACACCTTGATGTCAGGTCAGTGATACTGATTTTGGACTTTGGGCCTTCAGAATGTAACAGAATAAATTCCTGTTGTTTTAAGCCACCAAGTTTGTGGCACTTTGTTACAGCATCCCTCAGAATCTTCATATTCAAATTCTATAAAATGATGCTTTGTTCTCTCTCTCTCTCTAGCCTCTCAATGCGTATTCTTGCCAAATGAAGACCCAGCAACATTCTCCACAGAACCTTGAAATGAGAACATAACCTTAGTGATTTATTTTCTGGCCCACCTCTTATATCCAGTGTCTTTGTAGCTCAGTGGACATTGTCTCCTTTCAGAATCACATTGAAATCCACTTCAATTGCTTGAGCACCAGGCATAGTTCTGCCACTTTGAACTTCTTGCTTTTGCTTTGTGTGATGAATAGTATAATCATGTCCCATCCACGAGGTGTTGCCCACACACTAATATAAATAATAATGCTCCTCCTTCTGTTGTGACGGCACTTCAGTATTCCAGCTGCATCTCCGTGCTGTTGAGATGTCCTGGGTACATCCATAGACAGATAAATACACTAACTAGTATGGAAGAATGGGTCAGGGACTATGCTAGCGGGTTCATTTCAGTTCAAGGACGTATGAATATTAGTTCTGTACTGAAAGGCCTCAAAATCCAGAGAGCAAAACAGACGCATAAGAAAAGAACTCTCATACAATATGCTGCTGATGAGAGAGGGAGGAACAAAGACTTTGTGAGTAGAGATGTGGAAACAATTCCATGTGCAAGGTCAGAGATCTGTAGAGAAGTGCAGGTAAGCTGGGCCTTGATGAATTTGTAAGTACTTATCAGGCAGAGGAGGGGGAAGGTCATTTTAAGCAATGGGAACAGCAGGAGCAGAAGCAACGGGGATGACCAATGGGCTTGGGGAAGAAAAGGTAGTCCAGAAACTGAACAGCAGCTTATATTTATATGGGAGACTGTCTTAAAGGAAGCTGATGTTGAGAAATGATTTTTCCAAGACCGAAGGAAAAAGGTATGAAATACCTATGTCATAAAACACCAAAACCAAACCCATTGCCGCTGAGTCGATTCCGACTCATAGTGACCCTATAGGGCAGAGTAGAACTGCTCCGTAGGGTTTCCAAGGAGCACCTGGTGGATTTGAACTGCTGACCTTTTGGTTAGCAGCCGAACTCTTAACCGCTATGCCACCAGAGTTTCCAACCTATGTCATATATCATGCAAACAATTTTTATTTTTAAATAGTAATTTTTTTAAATTTTTGCTGGTAAGAATGAGGTGATAAGACCTTTCAGATAACATTTATGGGAAGCTGAGTTAATCCAGCCTTAATAGAGAATGACTTTGCAACATACATTTAAAGCCATAAAACATCCATATATTTTACCCAGAGAATGCTGCCTCCGAGAATTAATCCTGAAGGAATAATACAAAATACAGAAAGACATCGTACATAAAGATGTTCATTGCAGCAGTATTTATGAGAGTGAAAAGCAGGAAGTAACTTCTTTATCCAAGGAGAAGGAAGGGGCTAAATTAATCATGATTTCCAGAGCTCACAAGGCAGACAAGGAAGACCTAACCAGAAACATACCTTTTTGTCAAACTTTTTAAAAATTGAATTTGAATGTCTTTAGTTGGGCCTGCATGCACGTACATGGATGTTCACAGCAGCATTATTCACAGTAGCCTAAAGATGGAAACAGGCTACATGTCCATCAACAGATGAATGGATAAACAAAATGTGGACCATACGTACAACAGAATATTATTCAGCCATAGCTCTGATACCTGCTACAACATGGATGAACCTTGCAAACGTTATGCCAAGTGAAATCAGTCAGACACATAAGGATCGATATTGTATGATCCACTTACAGGAAATATTTAGAATAGGCAAATGCATAGAGACCAGAGTTTATTAGTGGTTACGAGAGGATGGGACAGGGAGAATGGGGAGTTAATATGATATACCTAATGGGTACAGAATTTCTGTTTGGGTGATGAGAACGTTTTGGAATAGTGGTAATGATTGTACAACCTTGTGAACGTAACCAACTTCACTGAATTCTACATTAAAAATTGTTAAAATGGCAACTTTATATTATATATATTTTACCATAATGAAACTTTAAAAAAAAGGACTGGGGCTCCAGCTCTGATCTTACCAGTCTTGGGAAAGTCTCTCCTGTGTCCGTGTTTTCTTAGTTATAAGAAGCCATCTTGGCAGGGACGAGGTCAGTGATATCCCAGCTCATGTTTTACAGGATTGAGTGTGGCGTGGCAACAATTATCCCCTTCCTCGTGTGCGTATTTCTCCATTTTCAAAGCACTTTCAAATTCCACATGACATGTAGCTGATGGCTTTTTCCCATCGCCCAGCATGACATAGGGTGAGAGTGTTGAGGGCATCACAGGGATCTCTGAGGAGTTTCCAGGGTCAGCAGCCTCCTGGGTATCTGACTTGTACAGCTGATGACTCCTGGGAGGCAAGCAGCTCTTCCGCCCTGCACTGCGGTCCCTGGCAGCAAAACGCAGAGAAACCTAAGGAAATTAATAAAGCACATTTGTTCGCTTAACTTCTCTGGTCTTCCGCCCTACGCGTGTTTCCTGTTGAGAGAAACTCGGGAGAATAGAATGGTAAAAGAACAGGATTCGGAAGCAGACGTACTGAATCCATCCATTTATTTATTCATTCTTGCATGCAACACTTTGCCAGCTAGAACTTCACTGCACCCTGACACTGGACTATATGCTGGAGATTCAGCAATATAATGCTTGATCTTTTTGCCTCTCTGAGCTTCTGTTTCTTCCTGTGGAAAAATGGGAATTAATAACAATGCCTGTTGTTAGTTGCCATTGAGTTGATTCTGACTCATGGTGACCCCTTGTGTGCAGAGTACAGCTGCTCTATAGGGTTTTCAAGGCAGTGACCTTTCAAAAGCAGCTCGCCAGGCCTGGCTTCCAAGGTACCTCTAGGTGGGTTCGAACCGCCAACTGTTTGGCTTATAGTCAAGTGCTTAACTGTGCCACCCAGACACTCCCGAATAATAATACTTAGCTGAAAAAAAGTCCTGAACAGATATCTAGGAGAAATGGAGCAGATACTAAATAATTACTTCTATAGATTATCTTCCACCACCAGGAAAATCAATTCCGATGAGCTCTCCTTGTTTCCTTTCTTCCTCTTCTGTTTCCATTCGGGGCTCCCTGAGCCTGTAGCTTTCCATTCCCCGCTTTCTGGGCTGTTGTTGGCTTCCTCACTGAACTCCTTTGTTCCTCCCTCCCTCCTACCAGCTCTGCCTCCTTCCTGCCAGCTCTGCTCTCAGCCATGCTCTCAGCTGGTACTCTGTGGCCTCTGGGGTCGCTGTGGTCACAAGGCCGGCCTGCTGGCATGTAACAGGCAGGGTTGCCCATCAGGAGGGCAACCTCCTAAGTGGAGGTCACAGCACAATTCTATTTTGAAAGCTTCAGGCCAGCAGAGCTCTTGACATCCAACACCAGAGGACGGGAAGGCTGGCGGTGCCTGCCTTGGTGCCGAGATGGTCTGGCAGACACCTCGGGGAGAAGCCAGCCTGTACCAAGCAGCCCTGGCAAAGCCTGAGTCTTAGAAACGGAATCTTTCTCGTGGAGGGGAACAGGAGGGAAAATGCAAGCAGCCAAAGATGGTTGGCTCAGGGGAGCAAGGGGAAAGAAGTAGAGTGGGAGGGAAGAGGCGACACTCGACTACTGTGCTCATGACGGGGAGCCTGGGAGATGGCGGGGTGTGTGCCAAGAACAAAATTGTGCTCAGTCCCTCTGAGCTTGGCAAGGAGGACAGATGGGATTGGGAACAGGATGACGGCCGCTCTTCCCCTGTGCTTCCCCTCCTGAGGGAAGGGAAGGTTGGGCTGGAGCATCTCAGCCTGTTTAAAATTCAGAAGGCAGTGGCCCTTCTTAACCTACTTGAGAATAGGACAAAGGCTGAGAGCTAAACCTTCAAAGGGGCTTCTCATGCTCTGCTATTTAGGAAATCACAATTACATTCATCTGTGGTGGCTTGTATGTTGCTATGATGCTGGAAGCTATGACATCAGTATTTCAAATACCAGCAGGGTCACCCATGGTGGAAAGTTCTCATCAGAGCTTACAGACTAAGACAGACTAAGAAGAAAGGCCTGCTGATCTACTTCTGAAAATTAGCCAATGAAAACCTTATGGATCACAACAGAATATTGCCCAGTATAGTGCTGGAAGATGAGCCCAAACATACCAACTGTCATGGATTGAATTGTGACCCATAAAGATATTTGTCAGCTTGACTGGGTCATGATTCCCAGTATTGTATAATTGTGTACCATTTCATAATCTGATGTGATTTCCTTATGTGTTGTAAATTCAGTCACTATGATCTAATAAGATGGATTTAGCACCAGTTATACTGATGAGGTGTACAGGATTGGATAGTGTCTTAAGCCAATCTCTTTTGAGATATAAAAGAGAGAAGTGAGCAGAGACACGTGGGAACCTCACACTACCAAGAAAGTAGTGCTGGGAGCAGAGCGTGTCCTTTGGACCTGAAGTTCTTGCGCTGAGGTGCTCCCAGACCAGGGGAAGACTGATGCATCACAAGGACCTTCCTCCAGTGCTGACAGAGAAAGCCTCCTCCTCGAGCTGATTCCCTGAATTTGGACTTGTAGCCTACTGGACTGTGAGAAAATAAACTTCACTTCATTAAAGCCATCCACTTGTGGTATTTCTGTTAGAGCAACACTAGATGACTAAGACACCAACCATCATGAAGATGGTGCAGGAACAGGCAGTGTTTCATTCTGTTAGACATAGGGTCACTGTGAGTCAGAGCCAACTCGACAGCAACTAACAACAATAACAGCTACCTGCCAAAATTCTGCTGGAGGCTGGGGAGACAGAACCAGCCCCTGATCTCATGGTGCTGATGTAATGGGTGATTCCAGTGGGTCTCCAAAGGGGCCATCTGTACAGGGTGCGTCAGTGACATGCAGTGATGACCTGGTGTGTGATGAGAAAAGGCCTTGTGATGAAGGTTCATTTGAGCTATGACTTGAGGGATGAGTTGGCATGAGCTAGATGAAGAGTATGAGGAAGGTGATTGAGACAGAGGGAAGAACATGTGTGAGGGCCCCAAGGGAAGGGGGATCAAGTTGGTGTTCCCAGAGCAATTGGATCATCAGGAGCCAAGTCAGAGGAGTGGCGAGGAGACAGGTGTTCATGGGAGCTCTTGGGCCTTGGAAGGGTTTTCAGCTCTACCCTGTAGGCAGTGGGAAGTACCACTTCTTCCTCCTTTGCTCCAAACCCTACAATAGCTTCACATCACGCTAATCATGGCCCTCAAGGCCCAGCATACCTCTCTATCCTCACTCCCTACCTGTATTCCCCTGGCCAACTCCACTTCAGACACAACAGCCTTTTCCTCTCTTGAGCATGATCATCTCATTTCCACCTCCACATCTTTGCACCAGCTGTTCCTTCTGCCTGGAAGACACTTCCTGGGGATCTTCTCATGGCTGGCTCCTTGACCCTCATATCTCAGCTTGCATGTCACTTCAGCGGAGAATGGTCTTCTTGGGCCACCTAGTAAAGTAGCCCACTACCCTCGATCATGGTGCCCTGGGATATCTCCTTCACAGAAGTTCGCTTTCTCTGAAATTATCTGAAGTACTTCCGTATTGTTCATTGCTTGTCTTTCCCCCATTAAAGTGTAAGCTACATGGGGCTGGAGACTTGGCTTTTCTTATTGACTTCTGTACCCCCAGCACCATAGATTAGGTGCTCAATAAATTATGTTGAACAAACAAATGAATTCCTACCAATACCCTTATCCTAATTGTTAATTGGGGGCAGTGGTGCTTTGGTACTAGAATTCTCACCTTCCATGCAAGAGACCTCATGCACAGCCAGCACCCATCTATCATTGGAGAGTTGCATGTTGCTATTATGCTGAACAGATTTCAGCAGAGTTTCCAGATTAAGATGGTCTCTGAAGAAAGGCCTGGCAAGCTACCTCTGAAAATCAGCCAATGAAAACCCTATGGATCATAACTGCAACTGATCATAGGGATGACGCAGGACTGGATAGTTTTTCGTTCGATCATGCATGGGGTTGCTGTGAGTCAGGGCTGACTCTACGACAGCTAACAACAATGCCAATAATTGTTAATTCCTTATGGAACTTTCCAAAGCTTCTTAGAGCCATGATCTCCTTAGAGCACGTAACAGTGGTTTTATATACGTGTCATCATCATCAGAACAGGCCATTGTATCTTCACTTTGCAGACGTGGAAACTAGGCTGAATAGGAGAGTCCCGTATCTGGTGTGGAGTAGCAACCAGACTGCAAGCACCCTTATGCCAGGGCCTGTGTGCATGTCTCCTTGTTGAAATGAAGTGGAGGCAGAGTATCAGCAGATGGTCCAGACCTGTTGCCTCTTAGAGCAAACCCCAGACCTGAAGACTGATCTCTACGCTGTTTCTGCAGCCAGAGTCCATGTTGACTAGGGATGACCAAGAGCCAAGAAGGGCCTGAGGGACCCGTGTCCTCCTCTGTAAAGTTACATCCCTGATGACAGCCTAGAGATGCTGTGAGGGACAGTGAGGAAGAAGTCATGACATGGATTAGATAAGATGACACTTGTCCTCCCATCCAAATTAAAATTGTCAGTGTGAGTCCTATGTCGAGTGCTGCTCCTCTCTCACCCACCTCCCCAGGGCTTGGAGAAGTGGAGAAATGCTCAAGGAAAACTCTATTTCCAAAGTGCGATCTTGGGAAGCCAGTCTCTTTGGATCTGCATTCTTGACAGTTGTTAATTGCCATGAGGTTGATTCCGTCTCAAGGCGATCCCATGTAAATACAGAGTAGAACTGCTCCATAGGGTTTTTTTGGCCATAATCTGTAACAGAAGCAGATGGTAAGGCGTATCTTCCACAGTACCACTGAGTGGGTTCGAACCTCCAACTTTTAGGTTAGCAGTTGAGCATAAACCGTTTATGCCACCTAGCAACCTTCTCTTGACAGTAGGCCTATGGAATTCTCAGAAAAATGTTTTCAAGTTATAACATAAAACGCATAGGCTTACAAAGGAAGCTGGTTATACTGACCTAGTTATCAAAGTTCAAAATAAAACTTGTGAAATAGCAATTTATGTGTATCTTTATTAACACATTAAATAACAAGATTCAGCCATGGGCCTCGTAACTACTGTAACTGCGAAGTAGTAAAGAGCGTAAATGTTATTTCAAGATGTCTGCTACAATTATAATGTGGTATTAAAATCTGCGTGATTTACTGGTGGCAAAGTCACCTACTTTGTCAGACTACTGTGGTCTGCAGAGATTGATAGTTGAAGGAAACGGTAAAGTTCAGTTAGAGCAGGGATCGGCAAAGTTTTTCTAGCCAGGTAGTAAATATTTTTGACATTTCAAGTTTGCAGGCCATATATTCTTTGTCACGACTACTCATTTCTGCTATTGTCATGCCAAAGCAGCCATAGAAAGAATGCAAACAAATGAACGCGGCTGTGTTTCTATAAAAATGTACAAAAACAGGTAGCGGGGCTGGACTTGGCTCGTGGGCTATGGTCTGCCACTGCCAGAATTAGAGGTTACCCGAAACCCCGCTGCCGTTGAGTCGATTCCAACTCATAGCGACCCTGTAGCACAGAGCAGAACTGCCCCATAGGGTTTCCAAGGCTGTAATCTTTACAGAAGCAGACTGCCACATCTTTCTCCTGCAGAGCGGCTGGTGGGTTCTAACTGCTGACCTTTTGGTTAGCTGCCGAGTGCTTTAACTGCTGTGCCACCAGGGCTCCTGTAAGTAGCCTAACATGAGTGTATTTATTTGTTATTAAGGAATAGTACACAGCCTTTATAAATCACACACTATGTGCCAGGTGTTGTGTTAGGTGCTTTAATCAGCGATCCTCAACCTTGCAAATGGAGTCATTTGCAGACCTTTAAAACCATTTGGAGGCTTGCTCACCAGGCCCAAGATTCTCCTTGAATTGCTGTGGGGGAGGAACTGGGCATCAACCTAGTTTCAAAACCACTCATGTGTTCTCAGGAGCAGCTAGGGTCTAAACTTCTGCTTTACACACATTATCTGTTTCAACCTTACACCAAGTCTAGAGGTTCGTAGTTGAAAACTCCACCCCATAGATGAAGGAGCTGTGGCTCAGGAAGATTTGGTGACTTGCCCAAGGTCACATGTCAAGCCAACACCTGAGCTGGGGTTTGGACCCAGATCTAACTGACTCTATGTGGCATCTCTCTACCACAGTAGTGACCATTGACATCTTAGCTTGAGATGCATAGCAGGGCTCGTTATGATCTTCTGGCCCGGAGATTCGCAACCCAGGCTACACGGTAGAATCACCTGGGAGAGTTCTAAAATCCTGATTCCTAGGCCACACCCCCAGATCAAACAAGTCAGAATCTGTGGAGGTGGGATCCAGGCATCTGTGTTTTTTACAAAGCCCCTCAGATACTAATGCGTAGCCAAGTTTGAGGATCTGTGGCTAACTCTTCGGGGGGCCCAGAAATCTGTATATTTAATGAACATCGTAGTTCCTAGGAAGGGGTGATGAAGAGCCACTACTCCAGAGCAGTATGTCTTAAACTTGTGCACATGGATTTCTGTTGATCTCATTAAATGCAGGTTCTGTGGGGGCCTAAGATTCTGCATTGCTTACAACTCTCCCAATGGTGCTGATGCCGCTGGTCCATGAGTCGCAAGGGGGTTAGTTCATCGTATCACCAGCTTAGACCAGAGCACCCAGGAGTTCTGCATTTGGGCCACATCATATTACAGAGTCCCTAGGTGGGGCAAATGGTTAACCTGCTTGGCTGCTAACAGGAAGATTGGTGGTTTGAGTCCACCCAGAGGCAACTCGGGAGAAAGGCCTGGTGATCTACTTCTGAAAAATCATCCACTGGAAACCCTATGGAGCACATTTCTACTCGGACACACAGGGGTTGCCATGAGTTGGAATCCACTCTGGAGAAACTCATAGGTTGGTAAGTATTTCTGTAGAGGCAGGGTGATGCGGTGGGAAACACAGGGTCTTTGAGGATGGATAGTGTTTGGGTGCAATTATCTCCTCCTGGGTCATTTGAATCACAGCTCTGTGGTCTTGAGCAAGTTCCCAGCTGTCCAGTTGCGATGTTATCACTACCTTGGAGGGGTTACGCGAGGTGCTTGTTGGACATTAGGTGGACAATGGAGAGAAGCCCAGGAGAGAAGTGTAGGGGCTGAGGAAGAGGCAGGGTGTCATGGTGAGACACGAATAGACCTTCACCCACTCTGGTTTCCAGGGAAGTTTCCAGGGAGCACGCGCCAGTCCAAGACTGGAAGACTCAGGGCTTCGGGAAGGTGTTTCAGCCAGCCAAGCTTCAGGAGGGGTGGGGTGGGACGGGCTTTCTAGGCCTGTCCTTTGAGAACCATCAGCAGGGTCTTTTCCAACTCCAACGTCTGTGAATCTGCGAACTCACCCATCTGCTCACTTGGGCTCCCTCTCAGCAGGGCGTTCTTGCATGTGTTGACAAAGAATATTTTTTGACATGTAGAAGGTTAGTAATTTTTAGCTTTCGTGAAAAGACGCTCAGAAATCTGTCTCTCCAGCCCGTCTTCCCCTTTGCTTCCTCTCCGCTGAGTCCTCCTTCAGATAGCTTTGGCAACCTGGCAGTTCCTCCTCCAGACTTTTTAGGATTTACTTTGCAAACCTGGGCACCCTCCTCCCCCAAGTATCGGCAATCCTCAGCATGTTCCGCATCGATTCCAGGGCTGAACAAACAGTGCTCGGAGCCTCGGCTGGATGTTGGAATGTAAAGAGGACTGGATTTGCCTCCAGAGTCCTGAGTTTAAATGTGCTATGAAAAAGCTGTGTGACTTCGGGCAAGTTACTCAACATCCCTGAGCCTCAGTTTTTCCAATCTGTGAAATGAGGCTATTGATATCTACCTTACTGTAGGTAAACATAGAATAGAAGATACGAAAGTGCTGAGCATAGTATGTTTTAATAAAGTTTCTTTTCCTTTCCTTAAAAATATTATTGTTGATTCTTTGGCATCTTCAAGCTAATGCTATTACTTTTTTTTTTTTTTAAGTGTGTAATTCAGTGACATTTCGTACGTTCACGATGTTATGCAACCATCCCGTCTATCTAGTTCCAAGACACGCCCATCACCCCAAAAGGAAACCGCATACTCATTAGTAGCCCCTCCCCACTCCCCCCGCCCCAGGCCCTGTCAACCACTAGTCTCCTGTCTGTCTCTGTGGATTCTGTTCCGGGCATTTCATGCCGATTCGGAAGCTTTTGTATGAATTATATCACACAATATGTGATTTTTTTTTGTACCCATCTTTTTTAACTTCAGTGTCATGTTTTCCCAGTTTATCGGTGGCTTAGCACGTATGAGAACTTCACTTCTTTGTGTGGCGGAAGGATATCGTATGCACGGACCACAGTGTGTTTTCCCGTGCATCTGTGGGTGGGCATTCGGGTTGGTTCCATCTTTTGGCCTTTATGAATAGTGCTGCTATGAACACTTGTGATTTTGTTTGAATACCTGTTTTTAAT
This sequence comes from Trichechus manatus latirostris, assembly GCF_000243295.1. NCBI lineage: Eukaryota > Metazoa > Chordata > Mammalia > Sirenia > Trichechidae > Trichechus > Trichechus manatus. The sequence goes on along the minus strand of NW_004443958.1, from coordinate 19,097,637 downwards.
TCTTTTGGCTCTGTACCTCGGAGTGGAATTGCTGGGTCACAGGTAACCCCATGCTTAACTTTTTGAGAAACCATATTACATTTTTCTCCAGTCATAATTTTTGCCTCTCATGGATGCAGTGAGCTCAGCAGTCATCATTCTGCACTAACAAGAGGATGAGGAAATGGAAGGATCATTTATTAAGTACCTGCTCTGTGCCAGACACTGTGGGCACACTATGGCATCGTGGTCTCACAGCTCTGCTTTAGATGGCATTGTTATCGCTGTTATTGTCCTCATTGTACCGACGAGGACACAGAGCCGGGGGGACTTGAGTGAGTTCCCATGGTGACCCAGTTCTGAATGGCCGAGCCGGGACTCTGAGCGGGTTCTGTGTGATTCTCCCTGGGGCACACACTCTTCACTGCGGGCAAGGTCTGGGGGTTGAAGATGCTGACCATGGAATGTTGTTGTGATGTTTAAAAACAAGAAAGACAGGGCCCCACTGCAGAGGGGGATAAAAACGCACGCGTTGTTGTGTGACGTCAAGTCAATTCCAACTCATAGCGACCCCACAGAACAGAGCAGAACTGCCCCATGGGGTTTCCAAGACTGTAATGTTTACGGGAGCAGATGGCCAGGGTGTTTCTCCCACAGAGCGGCTGGTGGGTTTGAATCATTTGGTCAGCCACTCCACAATGATGTCAGTTTCACCTGAGGTTAGGTGACGATGTCAGTGACAGAGTAGGACTTTTGCCTTTGCTTCATTCAGCAAACTCACATCAGTGCTCACTCCATGCTAGGCTCAGTCCCCGGAGCAATGGTCCTCCTTGGGGTGCACAGACCCCCAAAGGGTTCATGGCTATAACATAAGCTTGAAGACAACACAGAGATTGTCCAGGATGTTCTTTGCTCTGTCTCAGTGCTTAGCAGCCTTGTTTTTGTTGTGTGCCACCCAGTCGATTCCGACTCATAGCGACCCTGTATGACAGAGTAGAACTGCCCCATCGGGCGTCCAAGACTATAATCTTTATGGGAGCAGATCACCAGGGCTTTTCTCCAGCAGAGCAGCTGGTGGGTTTGAACCGCTGACCTTTCAGTTAGCAGCTGAGCACTTAACCACTGTGGCACCAGGGCCCCACCTAGCAGCATTAGCCATGCACAAATTCAGGGCACAGTACTGTTTGCTGGAATGTGCAGCCAAGTCAGTCCTTCCTGTCGTTACCTGGTCTTTGGCATTTCACAGAGAAGGGGTCACAGGTTGCTACAACACAGCTGCCTTAACCAGTGCTTCTCAAACTCTTAGGTGCAGACAGAGCTCCTGGGGAGCTTCTCGAAATGAATATTCCTGAGCCCCACCCCACATATTTAAATTCAATCTCAAAGAAAAAATGAGTGAATGAACTTTCTCGTAGACTTTTAGGATTGAAAGGGTGCAGACGGATCGTCTAGTCCAAGGGTTGGCAAACCTTTTCTGTAAAGGGTCGTGTAGTAAATGTATCAAACTTTGAGGGCCTTATGATCTTTATTGCAACTACTCAGCTCTGCTGTTGTAATGTGAAAGCAGCCATAAATAATACTTAAGTGAAATGGGCGTGGTTGTGTCCCAATAAAACTTTATTTACAAAAACAGGCAGTGGACAGGATTTGGCCTGCGGGCCATGGTTGCCAGCCCCTGAATCCAGCCACTCTTACTTTACAGATGAGGAAATGGAGGCCCAGAGAGGTTCCAAGTCTTGTCTGAGACAAAAGCCAAAGGGAGGTGGCACAGACTGTGCCTTCTGTTGCCCACAGTTGTTGGATGGACAGCCTCAGACCGGCACGGTTGGAAAACACCAAGATTTACACGTTTCTGCAGTGAAATGCCTGCCACCAGGACTCCCTGCAGATGGAGAATCTCTTTCAAGTGGTTGGAAACGGGAGAATTCTTGACTTGGTATTTTTAGAAAAACGGCCTTTTCCCAACCCCCAGCTTTCAATCTGGCAGTGTCGACGTGCGATACCAGAGTTTTAATTGAAACACCAAGTTAAAATTTTCTCTGGTTACTTTAGAGAAGCTGAATAATACAATCTGCTGAAATTTTTTTTCAGAGAAGTCATAAAGCTTTGCAATCCTACGGAAGCTGCAGGTGTTCAATTAGAAAGGAGGAAGGTGAGAGAAAGTGGTTCCCATAAATAGTGGACCACATGGACACTGTTGTTGGGTGCCATCAAGTCAACCTCGACTCATGGCAACTGCCTCATAGGGTTTCCTAGGCTGTAATCTTTATGGAAGCAGATCACTAGTTCTTTCTCTTGCAGAGCTGATGAGTGGGTTCACACCATGGACCTTTCAGTTAGCAGCTGAGTGCTTAACCTTTATCTACTTTAGAGATGGCAATTGTACGGTAAGTTCTCTGTCAGAATCAATGTGAAGTGGATAATGGGCTGAATTCTTTTTGCCTCACCTATTCCCATCCAAAGGGACCCTGGTGGCGCCAGTGGTTAAGAGTTTGACTGCTAACCAAAAGGTTGGCAGTTCGAATCCACCAGCTGCTCCTTGGAAACCCTGTCGGGCAGTTCTGCTCTGTCCTATAGGGTCGTTATGAGTCAGAATCGACTCAACAGCAACGAGTTTTGTTTTGTTTTTTCATTCCCACTCTAAGGAACCCTGGTGGCACAGTGGTTAAGCACTTGGCTGCTAACTGAAAGGTCGGTGGTTCAAATCCACCAGCCACTCCTTGGAAACCCTATGGGGCAGTCCTACTCTGTCCTATAGGTGTCGCTGAGAGTCGGAATAGACTCAATGGCAGTGGATTTGGTTTGGCTTTGGTATTTCCACCCAACCTTTTTGTTGCTGGAATGCAAAAAGGTAGAAATTTCATTTCAGTAAGCATTTATAGAGCCCTTTCCCTGCATCAACCCTCCCATTAGGTGCTGGCTGTAACGGAGAGAGGACAGAAGTCAGGAGAGAAATACGCAAGGGTTACCAGGCCCAGGCCCTGGTCAAGAGGCCCCCAGGCTAGTGGGGAAGACAAGACTCGTGCATTACTTAAGGTAACGCTAGCAGATGTAACAGGGCTTTGATGAGTTAATTTCTGTCTTCTATGAAGTCCATTTGGCACCATGGAGTGGGTGGTTGGTTGTTTTAATTCTCATGTGTAGTGGTTATCAACTAAAGTGTAAAAGCAGAGTTGTTCGAAGTGTGTTCCATGGATCAGCTGCACCAGAATCACTGAGAGAGCTTGTTAAAAATGCAGATTCCCTGGACTCTGTCACCAGCTATGTTCATTAAGGAGGTTTGAGTGAGGCCTGGGAATCTGCCTTTCCACAATCTTCCCGAGAGTTCTGATGTACACTAACATTTGGGAATCACTGGTGCAGCCTTTGATAAGAGTTTAGGATTGGCAGGTAGCAATATATGAGATTATGGAGAGAATGTAAGGTCATGCTGAGGAGTTTAAACTTTGCTCTGTAGGCCATAAAGAAGCCCTGAAGGTTTTGATGAGGGGAGTGCCATGTTCGAAGTGTTGCTTTGAGAAGATTAATCTGACAGCTGTTAGAAAGCCACTGCACATGTCCAGGAAATACAGGCTAGAATTAACATGATGATACATGCAAAGAGCTTCAACTGTGCCTCGCACAGAAAAAGTGGGCATTGATTTCAGTGGTCATGTTTACTCTTGAGCTGGGATAATGGCGGTGGGAATTAAGGAGGGGCGATGGTGGAACTCCATTGATGAAGACTTAACAAGAGGAGGGGTGATGGTGGAATTCCATTCATGAAGACTTAGCACAATCAGGGACTCTGTTTAAGCCAGATGTATTCATTCCCTAGGTCTGCCGTAACAAAATACCACAAGTTGGGCAGCTCTGAGGGCAAATTTGTTCCATGCTTCTCTCCTAGCTCCTGGTGACGTCTGGTGATCCTTGGCTTGTAGATTCGTTACTCCTAATCTCTGTCTCCATCACTGCACGGACATCTTCCCTCTGTGTCTCTCTGTCTCTTCTCCTCTTTCAGAGATCACCACTCATACTGTGTAAGGACCCACCCTACTCCACTAGGACCTCATGTTAATGTGACTGATAACATCTTCAGAGGACCTATTTCCAAACAAGGTCACATTCACAGGTACTGGGGATGATGACTTCAATGTATCTTTTTGAGGGACACAGTTCAATCTATAGCACCAGGTGATTTTGGGTCTTTGCTTGTTTCCCTGGTAGTGATTTACTGCACTTCTTTATCGTCAGTGAAACTTAGAGATGGCTCTTGGGATCATAAAAGGAAGGCTGGTTGCACAGTGGTTAAAGTGCTCAGCTGCTAACTGAAACGTCAGTGGTTCAAACCCACCAGCCGCTCTGCAGGAGAAAGATGTGGCAGTCTGCTTCTGTGGCAGCCTTGGAAACCCTATGGAGAAATTCTATTCTGTCCTGTAGGATCGCTATGAGTCGGAATCGACTCAACAATAATGGATTTGGCTTGGGATCATGACTGCAGTCCTCACCCCGGAAATCCCATTGGAGTTTACTGAAGGATCCAGGTGCCGAAGGCTGGGCATGAAACCTAGGGCTCCTCACTTCCCATCCAGTGGTTTCTGTTTCCTGTCAGACCGCCCATTTTCACATGGAGTAAGCCTTTCCTTTAGTCTTCCTTTCTAATGTCCTGCTAGCAGCTATAATAAATAAGTCCCCAAATTTAAGATACTGAGCACAAATTTTCCAGTCCTTAACATAGTAGAGGCTTTTCTCCATATGGTGATTCAGGGACGCAGGCACCCTTCATCTGGTAGCCCTGCCATCATTCCGGACCTAGAATAGAGGTTCTCAAAGTGTCATCCTGGACCAGCAGCATCAGCATCACCTGGAACCTGTTAGAAAGGCAGATACTCAAGCCTCGTCCTAAACCTACTGAATCATAAACTCTGGGGTGGGGCCCCCAGAGATTCTGATGAGCTCAGTTTGAGGACCATTGTACCTCTGTTTCCTGCCCGAAGGGGGCTGAGTGTGGGGAGGTGTGTGTAGCAGATCCTGAGAAGGCATGGGTCACTTTCCCTCCTATTCCATTGGCCACACCTGCTGCAAGGAATGCTGGGATTTATAGTCTCTCGCAGTCTCCAGAAAAGAGTTAAACACAGGTTGTGATGAAGAGCTTGCTGCCTAACCCCAGTTTTCCTTTTTTTAAACAGTGTTATTGAGATATAATTCACACACTATACAGTTCACCCATTTAAAGAATATAATTCAATGGTTTTTAGTATATTCACAGAGTTCTGTAACGGTCACCATAGTCAATTTTAGAACATCTTCATCATCTGAAAAAGAAGCCTCATACCCTTTAACCATCACGCTCCTGTTCCCCATTCCCCTCAGCCCTAAGCAATCACTCATTTACTTTCTTTTTTTTTTTATTATTGTACTTTAGATGAAGGTTTACAGAACAAACTTCTCATTAAACAATTAGTACACATGTTGTTTGGTGACAATGGCTACCAACCACAAGACATGTCAACAGTCTCCCTTTTCGACCTTGAGTCCACTCATTTATTTTCTGTCTCTATGAATTTCCCTGTTCTGGGTATTTCATAGGGATGGAATCATAAAACACGTGGTCTTTTGTGACTGGCGCCTTTCGCTTAGCGTAAGATTTTTAAGGTTCCTCCACGTTGTAGCACGTATCAGAACTTGGTTGCTTTTTATTGTCAATTAGTGTTCCACTGTATGGATCTTCCATATTTTAGGGATCAGTTCACCAGTCGCTGCAGCTCTGCGGAGGCTGGAACCTCCTTAGATCGTCTTTATAGCCTCTGAGTGTCTAACAAAGCACCTAGCAGATAGATGGTGCCTAGTACATGGCGTTGAATCCCTGGGGGGCTCAAATGGTTAAACGCTTGACTATTGGTCGGGTTCAAACCCACCCAGAGGCACCTCGGAAGACAGGCTTGGCGATCTGCTTCCGAAAAGTCACAGCCTTGAAAACCCTATGGAGCAGTTGTATTCTGCACACATGGGGTCGCCATGAGTCGGAATCCGCTCAACGGCAGTAACGACAACAGCAACCATTTTTTGGCGGCTGTGAACAATGCTGCTATAAATATTCATGTACAAGCATCCCCTTAAATATTATGCCCAAGACGAGGGCCTCACTCACCCCACCCTTGTCCCAGCCCTGTTCTAGTCTGTGGCCAAGAGTAAAATCAGTCGAGCGGCCTGATTCCCCAAGCCGGGTGTCGACATCAGCACCAGGAGCTGTGCAGCTGAAGGCTGGACACAGAGTGGCACAGGGGGGCAGCGGGGCCTGTCCCGCAGGCCGTCACCACTGCTGCTCTTCCTTGTCCTCCCCGTCACATCCGCTGTGCCAGCTTGGTCCCCACTGTGCCGGCCCCCCACACGTCCTGCCGCTCACCTCTCTCGTGTGGAAAGCAGAGGGAAGCCTGCAGAGTGCCTTTCTCTCCTAGGCTCCCAAACATCCCAAGGCCCCATCACTTGGGGATCCTGCTGCAGAGCTGAGGATGGAATGCAGGCCAGTCATGGAACCACAGGCACACAGGCGCAGTGAGAAGAGGCAGCTCGGCAGGATCATGCAGGTCCACTTAGCCGGCAGAGCCCTGTTGGGCAAGGTAGGGAGGAGCTGATTGGGGCAGTGAGGCAGGCACCTGTGAACATGGCGCCTGTACCAGAGAACATGGCTAAAAAAGGAGGAGGCAGCTAAGCCTCCAGGGAGAAATCCAGTACATCAGAATGAATCCATGGCTTCCAGACACAGCCGTCCATGGCCTACTCTTCTCAACCTACTGCAGATGCAGGGCTGAATTACAAGTGTATTCCTGGCTCCCCAGGTTCCTTTTTGTCTCTGGCCTCATTAAAGACCAGTTGCCATTGAGTCAACAGTCAACTCCAACTCATGGTGACCCCGTGTGCTGGAGTGGCCCTGTGCTCCTTAGTGACCCTATAGGACAGCGTAGAACTGCCCCCATAGGGTTTCCAAGGAGCTGCTGGTGGATTTGAACTGCCAACCTTTTGGTTAGCAGCTAGGTTCTTAACCATTGTGCCACCAGGGCTCCGCATACGTTTTTAATGGCTGATTTTTCAGAGGTAAATCATTAGGCCTTATCTTCCAAAGCACCTCTGGGTGGACTCAAACTTTTCGTTTAGCAGCTGAACGCTTTAACCATTTGCACCACCCAGAGGCCCCCTGAACTCTTAGCAGAAACATGAATTTTATGGTCGTTGGGAATGGTATGTGGGGGCAGGTGGTCTCCTGTTTCCAGTGCCTTCAGTTTGACCTGTATTCTCAGTTTTCTTCCCCAGTTATTCAGCTGGGTTTCAAATATAATGAGGGGATTGCACAAAATACTTGAGAATGTCTTTTGTCTTAAGGGCTGTGTTATTGCTTCCAACAAGGAACAAAGATATTTATTCATTCACTTAACAATTATTTATTGAGCACATACTATTGTCAAATATTTTTATAATAGTTGGGAATACAGCCATGAACAGAGCAGGACAAAACCCCGCCCCTTGGGGAGCTTACATTCCAATGGGGGTATACGCAGTAAGAAAATGAACAGTAAACGCAGATTATATCAGAGAGTGAAAAGTGCTATAGAGAGTAATTAGGATGGAAAGGGGGAAGGGAGGTGAGTGTCTTCTGGTGGGGCCATGCAGCATGTTTGGGAGAGGGTGGGTGGGGTGAGGATTATCCGGAGAATCGCCTCTAACTATGAGAAAGCCCTTGACTCCATGGTATTTTCCTATTCTCGCCGTGTCGTGCTCCCAGCCCCTCTGGGATACTACAGCTGGGAATAAATGTCATCTGCTTGGAGCCTCCATAGCTCTTCATCTGTCATTTCTTCATTTATCCATTTGTGCAGCAATCCATCCAACTCTCACCAGGCCTTTCTTCCAAGGCACCTCTGGGAGGACTTGTATCTCCAACCTTTTGTTAGCAGCCAAGCACGTTAACTGTTTGCAACACCCAGGGACTCCTAACCAACCAAAAAATCTGTTGCCATTGAGTCGATTCTGACTCATAGCGAGTTGACCCTACAGGACCCAGTAGAACTGCCCCATAGGGTTTCCAAGGAACGGCTGGTGGATTCAAACTGCCGACGTGTTGGTTAGCAGCCATAGCTTGCCATAGCTCTTAACCACTGTGCCACCAAGGTTCCGGGGACTTCTAGTAAGTTCTTAATATATATTAGTTCTTATTTTTGTTGCCAGGTACTTTGCTAGGCTTTTGTCATCCATTCTGTCACTTAATTCTCCTAACTCTGTGAGGGGAGTATTACTAGCCCACTTTGTAGATCAGGGCACAAAAGCCCAGAGAGGGTAATCCGTCCAGGGTTGGCAAGTGGGGTCAGGGCCAGGAGTGGTGCCCACATTTCACTTTCAAGTCTTGTTGTCTTCACTTTTTGGGAGTGAACCCCAGATTTTAGTGAATGCAAACTTCTGGGGTGTCTGTAGGTTTAATCCCTCCCCCCACACAGGGCCTGGACCCCAGAACACCCCCATAAACGTGTGTTCCTGCTTGAGTGGATGGGTGGGTATCTTAGTTATCTAGTGCTACTATAACAGAAATACCACAATTGGATGGCTTTAGCAAAGAGAAATTTATTCTCTCACAGTCTGGTAGGCTACAAGTCCAAATTCAGGGCAATTGGCTCCAGGGGAAGGCTTTCTCTGTCAGCTCTGGAGGAGGGTCCTTGTCATCAGTCTTCCCTTGGTCTGGGAGCATCTCAGCACAGGAACCTCAGGTCCAAAGGACATGCTCTGCTGCTGGCACTGCTTTCTTGGTGGTATGAGGTCCCCATGTCTCTCAGCTCCCTTTTCTCTTTTGTATCTCAAAAGAGATTGACTTAAGACACGACCGAATCTTGTAGACCTCATCAATAGAACTGCCACTAATCCATCTTATTACATCACAGTGATAGCATTTACAACACATAGAGAAATCACATCAGATGATAAAATGGTAGACAATCATACAATACTGGGAATCATGACCTAGCCAAGTTGACAGGTATTTTTGGAGGACACAATTCAATCCTTGACACTGGGTGAATTCCAGAAAGAGATGCAGAGCAGCCTTTGTGAAACCCCTCTTGGAACAAGCTTTTCCCAAGGTGCTGTCAACGTTCTGTTGATGGAGCTGACTGCATGGTCCGGCTGGCCTCTTAAAAGCTGGTGACTAAGGCACAAGAGAGTGGCCATATTTTTACCTGGAGCAGCATCACTCTCTAAATGCTATGAGCTGTGATTAAAGAGGATCATCAGGATCCGTCAGATCACAGCATGCTGGAGACCACCCCTAGGGACCTGGAGACAGACAGCAGATGGTGCCCTGGGATCACACACAGAGGCTGTGGTCCTCCCCATTGGGAGAAGAGCAAAGCATAAACACTCTCTGAGACCCTCAGCAACATGAAGGTTCTATAGAATTTCCTAAGAAAGAGCCATAAGACTGCAAAGGACTAACGGGCCTCCGAATAGAAGAATCATTTCATCCGTACTTCCCACTTTTATCAGGTATAATGATGATAACCCTCTGTTATGGATTGAATTGTGTCCCCCACGCCACCCTACTCCCAGCAAAATATGTGTTGAATTCCTGGCCCTTGTCCCTGTGGATGTGATCCTGTTTACAAATAGGGTTTTCTTTCATTATGTTAATGTGGTCATACCAGCGTAGGGTGGGTCCTAAACTTAATCACTTCTGAGTTATAAAAAGACCAGAATAGACACAGAGACACACATATCGGGGAGACAGATGCCAAGGACCTCCAAGGATCACCAGCAGACACCAGAAACTAAGAGAGAGTTTCACAGGAGGAATTGACACGGCCAAGAATCTGCTTTGGACTTTTAACCTCCAGAACTTCAAGAAAATAAATTTCTGTTCTTTAAAGCCACCCCCTTGTGGTATTTCTGTTATGGCAGCACTTGGTAACTAAGACACCCTCCATATCATAGTGGGACATGTAAAGATCCAGGTAGAAATAGGTCTTTTTAAGAGAAAATTCTGTAAAAGGCCTGCTTACCTGGCTCTGCCCATGCCCAGTGTTTGTCCATGGACAAAACACGCTGGGACCTGGGGGCTGGTGCTCTTCTGTGGGATATCAAGCGTCTCCACAGGGCGTGGGCCCACCTGGAGCGAGGCACACAGGATTCCTCTTGGGGGTGGTGAAATGCCCAAGAGTCTCCCGATAGACTTTTTTTTCATTGAAATTTTTTTAATTGTATTTTAGATGAGGGTTTACAGAGCAAATTAGTTTCTCCTTAAATAATTGTTTTGTGACATTGGTTGCCACCTCCATGACATGTCAACACTCTCCCTTCTCAACCTTGGGTTCCCTGTTACCAGCTTTCCTGTCCCCTCCTGCCTTCTCATCCTTGCCCCAGGGCTGGTGCACCCATTTAGTCTCATTTTGTTTTATGGGTTTTTCTAATCTTTGGCTGAAGCTTGAACCTCAGGAGTGACTTCAGTACTGAGTTAAAAGGGTGTCCAGGGGCCATATTCTCGGGGTTTCTCTAGTCTCTGACAGACCAGTAAGTCTGTTTTTTGTTTTTTTGTTTCCTACGAGTTAGAATTTTATTCTACATTTTTCTCCACCTTTGTCCGGGACCCTCTATTGTGATCCCTGTCAGAGCAGTCGGTAGTGGTAGCCGGGCACCATCTAGTTGTGCTGGACTCAGTCTAGTGGAGGCTGTGGTGGTTGTGGTCCATTAGTCCTTTGGACTAATCTTTCGCTTGTGTCTTTGGTTTTATAGTCTACTCAGTTCATAGACAAGGAAGCCATTGTGGTGGCTCCCGAAGTTCTATTCCATATACATGTGGTCCTCTGTAGTTTTATCAAGGCAATATTTTAAGGTAGGTGTAACCCTAATAGGTGGTGCAAACAGTTTGCTCTTAACTACTAACCGAAAGGTTGGCGGTTCGAACCCACCCAGCAGTGCCACAGAAGAAAGGCCTGGTGAGCTGTTCCTGTAAAGATTACAGACACAAAAAGCCCTGTGGAGCTCAGTTCTATTCTGTAACACATGAGGTCGCCTTGAGTTGGAACCAACTGGATGTCAAGGGTTTGGTCTGGAGCCTCCTCACTGTGACCTTCACAGGACACCTCGGAGCCTTACTTGAGGCGTCCATAGCTGGAGCTGCCCAGGCCACAAGCCACACAGCAGCCCCCAGGCCAGTGTACCCAGGAGCACTGTCCCCACAGACCCAAATCACATAACGTCCTATTTCACAGAACATATCGTGGATGTTAAGCGACGTATCACTATATAAGGGAGTGGAGGAACAAGAATGTTGGGGTGCTGCTATTAGAAGAAACGGGGTAGGATTCAGGGCAGAAGAAAAATAAAACAAACCAGAGATATCCATTTACAGCCTCTCTGACCACAGTATAGACCAACCCCATGCCTTAATCTACAGTCTGTACATGACCCTACTCGGATACAGGAGAGAAAATTCAAAAAAAAAAAACAGAGGAAAAGACCATAGCGTCTCAAGGAGTCTCAGGGTGGAGCTGGTCTTGGCCCTTTTCTGGGAAGAAACCAATAAGGCATCAGTGAAGTGGGAGGAAGAGGGGCCAGTCCTACTGAACGCCAATATTTTACCTGTTCTTGAGGGTCACCCCACAAATCTTAGAAGCTGAGCAATCTTCACTTTTCCCATTGTGCTGGCGAGGGAAATTTTGAGCAGGGCAGCGAGGGTCTTGAGCGCCCCCTAGAGGCCAACATGAAGAAATTAGAAGTCTAGCCACTTCCTGCGTTTTAATAGGGGAGGCGGTGTTGGTGAACTAACACGGGTAGGGTTGAGAGTGTTTTGTTCCTTTCAGGTAAGCACATGAATAAATGTGTGTGTATATATATGAATATATATGTGTGTATATATATGTATTTAAGGAGCCCTGGTGGCACAACAGTTAAACGCTTGACTGCTAACCGAAATGTTAGCAGTTCAAACCCACCCAGTGGCTCCACAGGAGAAAGACCTGGCGATCTGCTTCTGTAAAAGATTATCACCTAGAAAATCCTATGGAGCAGTTCTACTCTGTACACATGGGGTCGCTATGAGTCAAAAATCGACTTGCAGCATCTAACAGCAATATGTATATTTACTATACTTTTATGGGCTTGCTGGAAAAACACACTGTCAATCCTATTATATATATAATATATAACGGACGTCTGTTGCCTAGCTTTTGGGAACCACTGTCATGAGTTTGGTGTCAGGAAAGTGTCTAATGGCTGTACAACTTGTTAAAACTCTCCACTGGATTAGCGCTGCTGAGTTGCTGTAATTCTCAGTAGTCAGAGGGCAGGTGGGAAGTACTCACCCTACACATCAGTATGTATTTCTGATATGTGCGTTTCATGGAACTACAATATTACATGGTGGTTAAGAGCCCAGGCTCTCAAGATGGACACCTGGGTTTGAATCTCTGCCACTTACTGGCTGTGTTGTTGTTGATGTTGGGTGCCACTGAGTCAATTCCAACTCATAGCGACCCCCTGTGACAGAGTGGGACTGCCCCATAGGGTTTTCTAGACTGAAATCTTTACGGAAGCAGATCGCCAGGTCTTTTCTCCCGCAGAGCAGTTGGGTGAGTTTGAACCGCCAACCTTCAGTTAGCTGCTGAGCACCTAACCATACGCCACCAGGGCTCCCTGGGGGTTCAAACAGTTAAGCGTTCATTTACTAGCCAAAATGTTTGCAGTTTGAACCCACGCAGAGCGCATATAGTCAGAATCGACTCGATGGCAACTAACAGCTGGCTGTGGTGAGTGCCTATCCCACATCTGTATCATGCGGATACCAACATTCCCTACTCACAGGGATTTGGTTAGCGTTAAATGAGTTACTGCACGTGAAGTATTTCGAACAGGTGCCTGGCGCCTGATAAGTGGTATAGAAGTGTTTGCTCTTGTTATTTTCATTTCTCCCTCCTTGTTCAAAGCAGTCAGGCCGAATGGAACAATTTCAGTGTTTAATAGGCATTTCCTTTACTCTCTTTGCAAACAAGGAGTTCAGATGGCCAGGTGGAGTTGACCGATGATGACAAGATTGAACTGTGATGGAAGGAGCTTTGGTCAGAGAATTCTTGGACGGTGTCATTAGCTGGGAAACCCTGGGTGAGGTCACTCAGCCTCCTGGAACCTTGTTTTCTCTTCTGTCCAAAGAAAATATAAAACTTACCCAGCTTGTATGCCACCAGTATTTCAAACACCAGCAGGGTCACCCAGACTCGACAGACTAGGAAGAAAGGCCTGGTGATCTACTTCTGACAAGTAGTCAATGAAGCCCTGCGGATCACAACAGAATATTGTCCAATATACTGCCAGCACGTGAGCCCCCTAGGTTGAAGGGCACTCAGAATACACAGTGGTCACAAAATCAAACTCAAGCATACTGTCGTGGATTGAATTATGTCCCAAAAGAATGTGTGTATCAGTTCTGCTGGGCCATGATTCCCTGTATGGTATGGTTGTCCTCCATTTTGTGATTGTAATTTTATGTTAAAGAAGATTAGGGTGGGATTGTAACACCCTTGCTAAAGTCACATCCCTGATCCAACGTAGAGGGAGTTTCCCTAGGGTGTGGCCTGCACCACTTTTACCTTACAAGAGATAAAAGGAAAGGGAAGCAAGCAGAGAGTTGGGGACCTCACCCCACCAAGAAAGAAGCACCGGGAGCAGAGCACGTCCTTTGGACCTGGAGTTCCTGCGCAGAGAAGCTCCTAGTCTGGGGGAAGACTGATGATGACAAGCACCTTCCTCCAGAGCCAAGAAAGAGAGAGACCCTTCCGCTGGAGCTGATGCCCTGAGTTTGGACTTCTAGCCCACAACAGTGAGAAAATAAATTCTCTTTGTTAAAGCCAAAAAAAAACCTTATCCGGCTTAATTTCTAGGTCTATTGTGCAGATAAAGTAAGATAGAGGAGAAAAAACGCATATACACTTGTAAAGGTTAGAATTCTGTCGGGGTTCATGGAGAAGCTGGGCCCTCCAGGAGCCCTTAGGGAGTGGACAGGCAGGGAAGTAGATGAGATTGCGATCAGATCCATGAGGCGGTAACCAGGGAATGCTAGGGGAACAGAGAGGAAAACTCCCACTCAGCCTTGATCAAGGAACAGTCGGGGATAAAAAGTATAAATAATGATTATTATTACCCTGACTGTAATCCCTCAGGCAATGGCTACTTTATAAATATCTCATTGTCTTTGTTATGGTTGTTCATTGCCATTGAGTTGACTCCAACTCATGGCGACCTCGTATACAACAGAACGAAATGTTGCCGGGTCCTGTGCCGTCTTCATGACCACTGGTGATGCTTGAGTCCATTGTTGTGGCCACTGTGTATTTTCCAGCCCAAGAGGCTCATCTTCCATTACTATATTGGACAGTATTCAGTTGTGATCCATATGGTTTTCATTGGCTAATTTTCAGAAGTAGATCTCCAGGCCTTTCTTCCTAGTCTGTCTCAGTCTGGAAGCTTTGCTGAAACCTGTCAACCATGGGTGACCCTACTGGTATTTGAAAGACCAGTGGCATAGCTTCCAGCCTCGTAGCAGTAGGCAAGCCACCCCAGTACAGTAAACTGACAGATGGGTGGTGGGCATTATCTTTACATCAACTTTATGAGTTATGTGCCAATATTATCCCTGTTTTATAAATTACGAAAACAAGACTCAGACTGTTTAAAATTCTTGCCCAGAGTAACACAAGCTGAGTGTCTCTCACACCTAGACTCCAGACCTGGGGTGCTGTAACCCCCACAATACACTTACCTGTTGGGCTTCGTACTTTGTGGAGGAGGGAGTGGTTGGGCCGAGGTCCGAAAGGTTGGTGGGATTACTTAGGAAAGATGGAGCTGAAGGAAGGCAATCCAGGTGGAGAGAACAGTATGAACAGAGAGGTAACCATCAAAAAGAACATGGCGTCTCCACCCTGAAGTGGAACATTCCATTAAATAATCTGATGTAAAGGTGTGTCATGGCAAACGCAGACTGTAGCATCTATCAAATATTTCCAGCTTCTTTCATAGAGAGAGCAAATGAACAAAGGGCATTATCATCCCAGAGATCAGGCTTGCCTAAGCAAAGAAATGTTTCCCCTCTTGCTAAATAACGATTTAAAGCGTTGTTTCTATTCCCAACTTCATGACGGCGGCATAAAAGAAGCAAACACCCGAGCAGTATCCTGAAGCTGAGATGCTAAAGCAGCGCATTTCTCTGCAAATCTCCTATTTCTGCTAACTTTATAGCTTCATCATAAATTTGCTGCTTTAGGCAATTTTTTCCCCCACATTCCTTCTCTCCTGTAGAGAAATGGTTTATTGGAAATATCCCATTTGGCTATTTCGAAGCAATTCTTTATTTCCGAGGTTTATTTAAATCCCCTTTGCCCGTCCCCAGAGGGCTCTGGGCATTTGCACAAGAATCGGAAAATGGGACAGGCAGTCAGCTTACCGTAAGCAGCTGGGTTCCCCTAAAATAACCGAGGGACCCCGGCCATGCCCTGTGTGAAAGCTGGCCATGTGCTGAGTCCTCAAGGTCAGTGGATTGGGAGGGAAAAGTCAAGAAAACTTTTCTTGTTTCTATGTCTGCATTCTAGAGGGTTCCTTTGATTTTTCTCTCCATTCATTCATTCATTCAGCTATTCACCAACCACCCACTGGTCATCTCATGCGTGACAGATACTTTGCTAGGTTAAAGGACAATGGAGATAAGTAAGATTTAGACTATCGTTCAGGAGCTCACAGTCTAATAAGGTAGTTTTTATTAGCTGCTGTCAAGTCGGCCCTCGACTCACGGCAACCCTGTGCACAACAGAACGAAATCCTGCCAGGTCTTGCTCCTTCCCCACGATTCGTTGCAGATTAGATGGTTGTGAGAGCACTGGTGGTTCAGTGGTAGAATTCTCACCTTCCATGCAGGAGACCCAGGTTCAATTCCCAGCCGTTGCACCTTATGCATAGCCACCGCTCATCCGTCAGTGGAGGCCTGCTTGTTGTTATGATGCTGAACAAGTTTCAGCAGAGCTTCCAGACAAACACAGACTAGGAAGAAAGGCCTGGTGATCTGCTTCCAAAAATTAGCCATTGAAAACCCTATGGATCACAGTGGGGTAAACAGACAGATGATAACTTCCCAGGAAGGCATATACAAGGATGTCGCAACATGTATGTTGAGGAATAGGTAAATAAATTGTGTCGATATTCAATATACAGTATAATGTGGAATACTATACAGTAGTGAGAAAGAACGAGATAATCTATGTGTTCAGGCAAACTTAAATCTCTGAGTCGTAGGATGAATAGGGAGATAATACATTTGAGGATGATATAGTTACGGATCCCTGGTAGCAAAGTGGTTAAGAGCTCAGGCTGCTAACCAAAAGGCCGGCAGTTCAAATCCACCAGCCACTCCTTGGAAACCCTGTGGGGCACTTCTGCTCTGTCCTATAGGGTCACTGTGAGTCAGAATTGACGGCACACAGCAACGACAGTAACATGATATAGTTATGTAAGTGACATATATAAACCTATGTCACCTGGGTGGGTAACTTGGAAAAAGAGTGGTTGATATTTTTTTGATGGGCATGGGATGTGGTGGTTAAAAGAAGTTTTTAATCTTATCTGTAATTGTTTTTACTAGTAAATATAATCATATAACATTTGTATATTTAGAGTCCAGTTTTTAAACACAGTAATAGATGCATGTATAAGCTGCAGACATAATGTAATAGGAGAGAATTTCAGGGAGAAAGGGAAGTTTTTCTGCAGGAGAGTTTATCTGAATAGAGTTTTGGAGAATGGATAGGAGTTTTCCAGAATGATGACACTAAATGACATGCTGACAAATAGGGACAAATTGCAGGAGTTGGTGGGAGAATGGTGAGGGCCGGGGTCACCGTAACTATATCAACCTCAAATGTATTATCTCCCTATTCATCCTATGACTCAGAGATTTAAGTTTGCCTGAACACATAGATTATCTCATTCTTTCTCACATATGGGGCATGGCAGAGGGGAGTGCTAAAGGGCTTGGAGCAGGAGCTGAATTCCTCCCAACTTTGAGAAGTCAGGCCTGGGTCCCTTCAGAGCACTACTGAGGCTTGGCCAGTTTCAGCTTTGAAGCCCCAGACCTGGATACGTTAAACTGAGTAAGAATAATAACAGGAGACACTAACATACAGCTCTTTCTATGTGTAAATCCCTGTTCTAAGTGCTTTACATATTATCATCTTTTTAAAAATAATTTATTTTATTATTTTTGTTGCTGTTGAAAATGTACACAGCAAAGATGCATCAGTTGGTCCCAACCACCTAAAGTAAGGGAGAGTGAAGAACACTAAAGACACAAGCAAAGTAGTAGCCCAAGAGACAGAAAGGGCCACATAAACCAGAGACTCCATCAGCCTGAGACCAGAAGAACTAGATGGTGCCTGGCTACCACCAATGACTGCGCTGACAGGGAACACAACGGAGAGTCCCAGATGGAGCAGCAGAAAGGTGGGGTGCAGAACTCAAATTCTAGTAAAAAGACCAGACTTAATGGTCTGATTGGGACTGGAGGAACCCCAGAAAGCATGGCCCCCGGACTCTTTGTCAACCCAGAACTAAAACAATTCCCGAGGCCAACTCTTCAGACAGAGATTGGACTGGACTGTGGGACATACAATGATACTCGTGAAGACTGTGCTTCTTAGCTCAAGTAGATACAAGAGACTAAATGGGCACCTTCCGTCCGGAGGTGAGATGAGAAGGCAGAGAGGGTCAGGAGCTGGTTGAATGGACACGGGAAATCCGGGGTGGAAAGGAGGAGTGTGCTGTCACAGTATAAGGAGAGCAATTAGGGTCACATAACAATGTATGTATAAATTTTTGTATGAGAGACTAACTTGAAATGTAAACTTTCATTTAAACTACAGCAATAAACGAAAAAAGAAAAGGCACACAGCAAAACACACACCAGTTCAACAATTTCTACACGTACAATTCAGTGACGTTGATAACATTCATCAGGTCATGTTACCATTCTCACTCTCCTTTTCCAAACTGTTCCCACCCCATTAACATAAACTCACTGCCGCCCTGAGCTTCTTGCTGTTGTCTGTTTGATCACACATAGATTGTTCTTTAAAAGAGAACAATGTTCAAGGCAGACATTCTTTACCAAGATAAACTACTGTTGAATCTTTACAACTATCCTGTGAGTAAGTATACTCGTATTACTCCCATTTTACAAATGAGGAAACTGAGGCACAGACACAAAAATAATTATAGCAGAAACTCAATCGTGTTCCAAGATTTTTACTATGGACATGTACTAATTATACCTTGAGGTAACAACTTACATCCCTCAGAAGATATGACAAGACCAGTCAAGGTGCTAAAAAAATTATGCATATTGTGATTGCAGTTATGTAAATAAATACATAAAAAGAAATGCCGAAAGAAAATATCCCAATGATAGGGTAGTGGGGTTGTGGCTTGCTTTTTCATTTTTTTCTTTTCATTGGTTAAGTTCTGTGCTGTGGTTGTGTTACCTTCATAATAAAAACTGTACTTCTATAAATAATGAAAAGACTCTAATCTCAAGGCTCCAGAGTTGCCAATAAACAATTACGGGATGACACAGGCAGAAATGAGAGCAGGGCAATGTCCTGGCTTCATCTGCAGACTTGGAAAGGGAGCAGAAGGACTTTGGATTGGTTTCTGTGCGGTAGGGATTGAGTTCAGGCTTCGAAGACCTGACCTCAGTCTCCTATGCACAAGATGAGGGACTGGGCCATTGTTTCCCCCTGTATGAACTTTTGTCCATGAGAAATTTTTAAAAAATAAATGGAGAGAGGACACTAGATAGCATCAAATCACATAGTATGAGGATTTTTAGCTTTTCATTCTTTCGGTCTTCTGGTTAAGAGAATAGTCTCGTTGGGTGATAAAAATCAGTTGCTGTTGATTCGATCCAAGTTGTGGTGACCCCACATGTGTCGGAGTAGAACTGCCCTCCATAGTATTTTCAGTGGATGATTTTTTTGGAACTAGATTGTCAGACCTTTCTTCCGAGGTGCCTCTGGGTGGACTTGAACCTCCAACCTTTCGGTTAACAGCCAAGCGTGTTAACCATTTGTACTATCCAGGGACTCGCTATTTTGGTGACAGTACATTTTTAACATTTCTCTCTCAGCAGTTTCCCTTCCTCCCTTCTCTCTCTCTTTCTCTCTGTCTCCCCTTCACTGCTTCTCTACTTTTCTGTCTCTCCCTCTCTTTTTCTTTCTTAAACAGAAAGAGCAAGCCTAGACTCAGAATAGTAGGCAATCAACAGTCTTTTGCTTTCATTGTACTTATTTTTATAGTTTTCTGTTTCTAGCAAGCAATATATAAAGTTTCTACTTTTTAATATAAATATGGAAATATTTTTATTGTTGTTAAGATACATACAACAGAACATACACCATCTCAACAATTTCTACATGTACAATTCAGCAACATTGATTACATTCTTCAAGTTGTGCAACCATTCTCACTATCCTTTTCCAAATCATTCCACCACCATTCACATAAATTCAATGCCCCCTAAGCAAAACCTCCCTCTTTTGCCCTCCCTGGTAAATACTAATGATCTTTGGTTTTTATATATTTGCTTATTTCCTCTAAGTGAGATCAATCATACATTATTTGTCCTTTTGTGGTGGACTTATTTCATGCAGCATGGTGTTTTCAAGGTTCATGTACGCAGTGGCGTGCATCAGGACTTCGTGCCTCTTTATGGCTGAGTAGTATTCTATTGTGTATGTACACCACATTTGGTTTCTCCACCATCCGTTGATGAGCATTTTGATTGTCTCTACCTTATGGCTATTGTGGAAAATGCTGCAGCAAACATTGGTGTACAGGGGAAAATGTGTTTTCTGTGAAAATATAATTCAAGTTCAAGAAATATAAGGTACTGATGGTACAGAATGTGGGGGTAAATATGGTAAAATCATCCCTAAAGTTTGAGAACCCTGAACTCTATGATCTTTCTGATCCTGTCCAGTTCTGGGAGTCTATGGATGTAAGGAACTCCTATGGAGCAGTTCTACACAGCACACATGGGGTCACCACCAGTAGGAACTAACTCGACGACAGCTAACAACCGCAGTAAAGAAGACTAGGCATAAACCAGAGACTCCATCCACCTGAGACCAGAAGAACTAGATGGTGCCCGGCTACCACCAATAGCTGTCCTGACAGAGAACACAACAAAGAGTCCTTGAGGGAGCCCAAGAAAAGTGTGGAACAGAACTCAAACTCAGATAAAAAGACCAGACTTAA
This sequence comes from Trichechus manatus latirostris, assembly GCF_000243295.1. NCBI lineage: Eukaryota > Metazoa > Chordata > Mammalia > Sirenia > Trichechidae > Trichechus > Trichechus manatus. The sequence continues at coordinate 19,077,351 of NW_004443958.1, read as the reverse complement.
TGGTCTGATAGAGACTGGAGGAACCCCTGAAGCCATGGCCCCTAGACACTATCCTAACCCAGAACTAAAACCATTCCTGAAGACCACTCTTCAGACAAAGATTAGACTGGACTATAAACCATAAAATAACACTCGTAAAGAGTATGCTTCTTAGTTCAAGCAGATACATGAAACCAAAGGGGTGGCTCCTCTCCGGAGGCAGGATGAGAAGGCAGGAAGGAACAGGAGCTGGTTGGATGGACACAGGAAACCCCGGATGGAAAGGGGGAGTGTGCTGTCACATTGTAGGGATTGCAACTAGTGTCACATGACAATATGTGTATAAAATTTTGTATGAGAGATTGACTTGAGCTGTAAACTTTTACCTAAAGTACAATTTAAAAAAGAAGAAGAAGAAGACGACTAGGAACCTCAACGCTCACCAGTCAGTTGAATCTGTGTGGTGACATCCTGGACACCAGCTTTCCCCCATTAGACTCCAGCTTTCCTTTCAGCAGCTGGCATCTGATGGCTCAGTAAATGCTTTTGACATTGCTCGCCCTCAGATTCTCAGTCAAGCATGGGCACACATGCACAGTTGAATAATGATAATATCTAGATTTTGAAGTCAATGTATTATGCTAAAAACCTAGAATCTGGATGTAAGGATAATGGTTGGACATTCTTACTTGTACAGGTTCATCAGTGAAAGAAAGCGATGAAGGAAGATGAACAATTACTGAGCACTTACTGTATACATGGAACCACCCGTCATTTTCTATGAAATTGAAATTGAGGCTCAGGGAGGTTAAGTGATTTATCCAAGCCTTTGCAGTCTCTTCCCTCCCCACTGTCTTTTCACCTGACCAACTTTCCAAACTCAAGTCCTCCTTGGACAAGTTACAGCTCACACTCTTCTTTCCCTTTTTGAGAGCTCCAATAGTGGCAGAATACAGACTCATAGTCGGACTTGTGAAGTGGTGTCATAGCTAACAGGTAGGGGTTCAAATCCTGGATCTGCCACTTCCATAATTTTTGGCAACTCACTTAACCTTTCTGAGCCTCAGGGTGCTCATCTGTAAAATGGGCTCAAGATTATGAGACCTAAACATGATAGCACATATCGTAATAGAACTGGCGTACTAATCAGTCCATGATGGTGCTTCTCTTTCTCCTGTCTAGTATCTTTCCAGCCTGATACCTTTATCCACCACTGCCAGAGTTCCCTCTAGAACAGGGATTTATTGTGGTGGTGTTGTGTGTGCCATCGAAGCAATTCCGACTCATAGCAACCCTATATGACAGAGTAGAACTGCCCCATGGCGTTCCCGAGGCTGTAATCTTTACAGAAGCAGACTGACTCATCTTTCTCCTGCAGAGGGGCTGGTGGGTTCCAACCTCTGACCTTTTCCTTAGCAGCCAAGCGCTTAACCACTGTGCCACCAGGGCTCCTTTGATTATGTTGTGTGCCACCAGGGCTCCTTTCATTATGTTGCTCCTCCTTAAAACCATTCCAGGACTGCCCTTGTTTCCTTGTGTAACACACCATGTGGGACAGAGGGAGGAGAGTCCCTGCCTCTCTGCCTAAGAGATATCTTACCCAGAGCAAACTCCTTATTCTCCTGGGATCCATGCCGTCAGCTATAAGTCTAGGAAAGTGAGATTCTCCCAAAGAGGTTTGGATGATTGTTAAATAAAGTTCTCATAAATAAATATAAACACTGTTTGATACCTCCAAAAATACAATGTCAGACATTATGGAATAACCTGGGGATTCAAAGAAAAAAATTCGATTATTCGTTCAATCAACGAATGTTCATTTTGCACCTACTATATGCTTAGTGGAAACCCTGGTGGCACAGCGGTTAAGAGCTATGGCTGCTAACCAAAAGGTCGGCAGTTCGAATCAACCAGGCGCTCCTTGGAAACTCTATGGGGCAGTTCTACTCTGTCCTACAGGGTCGCTATGAGTTGGAATCGACTCGACGGCAGTGGGTTTTTGGGTTTTATGTGCCTGGCACTGTGCTAGGTGCTGGAGATACCGCCGTGAATAAAATAGACATGAAGTTTACAGTTTTAGTGTATCTGTAAATTCGAGTGTTCTACCATCTACCCGGTGGTGAAGTGGTTAAGCTCTCAACTGCTAACTGAAAGGTTAGCAGTTCGAACCCACCCAGCAGCTCCGCTGGAGAAAGACCTGGGGATCTGCTTCCATAACCATTACAGTCTAGGAAACCCTATGGGGCAGTTCTACTCTGTCCTATAGGGTCACTGTGAGTTGGAATTGACTTAAGAGCACCCAGAACAACCATCTATCTAGTCAGAATGACGAACAAGGAAACAAATCGCTACAAAACTGAATACGATGCTGATGATGGTGGTGTAAGACAGAAGTTAAACTGGCAGCTTTGGAATCAGAGAGGTCTAGGTTCGAACCCCAGCTCTGTCACTTACCAGCTGTATAGCCTTGGGCAGGTCCCTTGATGTCTGTAAGCATAAGAAGTGCCCATCTCATGAGGTTGTTCGATGATCAGATGAGACAAGGTGTGCAGGTGCTGCACGTCATAGATGCTCCATAGATGTCAGCACCCCACCCAGTTCCTACACAGGGTAGGAATGGCTTCCGCCCCCATCCCCATAATTCCTTGTACGGTGAGCAGTAGCTGTTCAGTAAGTGTCTGTTGATTAACTAGTAAAAAGCTAGGGGACGGGAGCAAGCAGATGCACTGTCTACCTCTCAGGTCAGCAATTCTGACTTACCTGAGTGCAAGACATTTGCCATTCTACATGACTCAAATAGATATTGCTTTCCCACTAACGCGTGCCTAGATTTATTTATTTAAATATATATTATATATAAATATAAACATACACATCTATGTAGAGAATCGCGGTGGTGGAAACAGTTAAGCGCGTGACAGCTAACCAAAAGGTTAACTGTTCAAACCCACCCACCTTCTGGCTCCGCAGGAGGAAGACCTGGCATTCTGCTTCTGCAAAGATTATAGCCAAGGAAATCCTACGGGGCAGTTCTACTCTGTCACATAGGGTCACTGTGAGTTAAAACGGACTCAATGGCACCGAAGAACAAATATGTATAAAACCCAAAAACCAAACCTGTTTCCATTGAGTCGATTCTGATTCATAGCAACCCTATAGGACAGAGTAGAACTGCCCCATATGGTTTCCAAGTGGCGGCTGGTGGATTCCAACTACTGACCTTTTGGTTAGAAGCCAAGTTCTTAACCACTGCACCACCAGGGCTTCATATATATATGTATGTATGTATGTATGTATGTATAGCTGGCTGAACTTCCTGCCTCAGAAGAAGGTTTTCTTTTTCTTATTAAGTGGGTATGCAGAGATGAACAAGATCCTAAGTAAATAAAAATATCCTCTGTCTATCCAGATGCCCTTAACTATGTAGCACTCCATGTAATCCAGAGCAGGTTGGTTCAAGTCCTCTTTCAGTGTCCACTTTGAAAATGAGAATGATCCTTTTCCCTTCTACCGCTCAGTGTTTTCCTAAGACCACTCATCTGTTATGTGATAGAGCTGAGATTCAAATTCAGGAATCACCGTATTATCTTTAACTGAAGGTTTTTCTACAATTGATCTAAAATTAGACACCCGTAGGTCTAGTTCAATAATCGAAGCCTGTCTGAAATGTCGCATTTCACTGGAAATCATCACAAAGGTCACTCATCCCATTGGCACAACGGAGTTGCAGCGCCGGGTGTGGACTCGGGTTTTTGCAATCTGTCATTTTCAGTGTTAATACCCAGGGCTTCCTGGTGGACTCCCAATCTCCCTCCAGCCTCCTCCTTTCTCAAATTACTTTGAGTCTCATTTTGCAGTCCCCTATATCGCGAGCTGCCTAAATCAGCAGCTGCTCATGAAATGCACTTTAATTCTCCAAGCAGTAACTTTGGAGGTACTTACAGAGGTGTTAAATTCCATCAATCTCTCATACCACATTAATTTATTCATGCGTTAGGACTTGGTTGATTATATCTTCTTGGACTTAGCAACTTGCCAACGAGAGGAACGGGATGTGTTTGCAGGAGCTGTCAGTCCACGGACACAAACTAAACCGGAGGGAGGGCTGGAGGAGGGCGTCGGGCAGCCTTCGTTTTTCCCACATTTCCAAAGTCTCTTTCCATTTCAGAGTTGGATTTCACTATCGAAGAGTAAGTGATCCTGCAAAAAGTGTGATTTAACTTTGCGTGACCCATGGTACATATATGTACCACTTACATTTTCCACCTCTGAGGTTTCTTGGGTAGGTGCTTTCCCATTTATAGTGCATGCTGCTGCAAGGAAAGGACTGGATAACTGTTTGAAACAGAATAAATGGGAATGTGCCACAAATTACCATTTTCACAGGGTATTGTATGAGGTGGTGCATCCTGTAGGGTGCATATGTGTCCCACCAACATGCAGCACAGTCCAGAGGGAAATATGGGACTCAGAGACCAGCAGGACATATGCATCCCACTAGTCCTGTCAGAGTCCAGAGGGACATATGCAGACATCCCACCAATCCTATCCCCAGAGTCCAGAGGGACATATGTGTCCCACCAATCCTATCCCCAGAGTCCAGAGGGACATATGCATCCCACCAATCCTATCCCTCAGAGTCCAGAGGAATATATATGTCCCACCAATCCTGCCTCTGCCCCCAGAGTCCAGAGGGATGCAATTCAGATACACTCAGTGATTCAACATGAATTCCATTAATGAAAAAAACATTTTTTTCAACCAAAAATTTAAAGCAAAAAATAATTTGATCATGAAAGAGCCCAGAGCTTCCTTTGCATTATGCCAGTCTCCCAGTAATTAAGGTTCTGCCAAACCTTTCAGCCCATTGATTAATCAGTCATTAAATAAGTTTATTAGCATGGCTCATAACTATTTCATGGCCTGGCCTATCTCTTCCCCTCTAGAGGCCTTACTTGCGCGTTGCTGGGTACACCTATGGGGTAACCTTCCCAGAATTCTTTTATTACAAATTGTCCTCTCCTCCTTACAGGGAAGCTTCCAGGTTAGGACCATATGCCCCTGTGGATACAGCAGATGGGCTGGGAGTGGGCCCCTAACCCAAGCTAGACTGGTGATTCTTTCCCTGAGAATTTAGTCTTGGACCTGAGAGATGCAGTCATTTTCTTTCTGGGAGCTTGGAATGTGGTATGTATTTTGAGTAGCAGTTGGCAATCATGTTGCCCAACGAAATCAGGGGGAAAGGGGAGTAAGGGGAGAAATAGAAAAAAAGAAGGGGAGGAGAACAAGGATATTGCCCAGAGAGAAGCAGAAAGAAGAGAAGGTGTACAGACTAGATGAAAATACTAGTTCCTGTCTCATAAAGTTTGCTGTGAGGATCAACTGAGATAATATATATACAGCACTTAGCACAATGCGTGGCCCATAGTAAGTACTCAGTAAACGTTAGCTGTGTTGTCATCATCACCATCATTGTGGTCATCATCATCACCACCACTATTGTCCATTCCTCATTGTGTGACCTGGTGGTGCAGTGATTAAGAGTTCGCCCGCTAACCAAAAAGGTCAGGAGTTTGAATCCACCAGCTGCTCCTTGGAAACCATATGGAGCAGTTCTACTCTGTCCTATAGGGTCGCTATGAGTTGGAATCGACTAGAGGGCAATGGAGTTTTTTTTGTTCATTGAGTGACCTGACTGAGTTTCCTTTTGTAGGACTGTTGTGGATGTATTAGTTTCCTGCTGCTGGGTTATAAATCAGCACCATCATAGCAGCTTACAGAACACCCATTTATCAAGCTCACACACAGTTCTATAGGTCAGAAGTGCAGGCATGGTTTGACTGGGTTCTCTGCTCAGAGCTGAAATCAAAGAGTTGACCAGCTGCATTCTCACCTGGATCTCAGGATCCTCTTCCAAGTTCATTCAGGTTGTGGGAAGAATTCAATTCCTGTGCTTGTAGGACTGAGGTCTTTGTTTCTTTGGTGACTGTCAGTTAGGGGCCATTCTCAGTTCTTAGAGGCTACCCATATTCTTTGCCATGAGGTGCCCTTCATCTTTGAGTCCGTCAACAAAGAATCTCCCTAGTGTCAAATCCCTCTCATGCTTCCAGTCTTACTTCTCTGTCTCTGCCCTGTAGACCAAGGATAAAAGGGTTCATGTGATTAGGTCACTTGGATAATCTCCCTTTCTTAAAATCCACTGTGCCATGTAAGATAACAACCCAATTGCAGGAGTGAAATCTCTCGTGTTTATAGTCTTGTGGGTTATTCAGGGCAGTGCACAGTGGGGAGGGGGTGTAATCTTGAGACCATCTTGGAATTCTACCAACCATACCCACCCCCATTGCCATCAAGTCAATTCTGACTCATAGAGACCCTATAGGACAGAGTAGAACTGCCCTATAGGCTTTCCAAGGCTGTAATCTTTATGAGAGCAGACTGCCACATCTTTTTCCTGAGGAGTGGCTGGTGGGTTTGAACCACCGACCTTTCAGTTAGCAGCCGAGTGCTTAACCACTTTACCCCAGGGCTCCTTCTACCAGCCATGTGGGCCTAAAAAGAGATGATGTAGGTAAACTTCCTTAGTGTAGCACTTGGTATATGGCAGATGCTCCCTGAATGCAGCCATAGTTACTTGGTCATTTTAATTATTAGCATAAATGTCAGTCCTGTTCTCAATCATTCTTCTGCTTTTTCAGTGTCAACACTGCCCCTTTTTGAAAAATTTTTTTTCTTTTAACTTAGAAAGAAAAGACATTTGATTCCCTGTAGTCTTCAGAGATGTGTTGGTTGTTTTGTATATTTGGATTCAGCAACCTGATGGAGGTCATGGTTAAACTGGAACCATTTGGGAAGCAATTGTCCCTTAGGAAAGGATGTTCAAAATATTTACTTTCTAGCAGAATCAAATATTTTCCAAATAAAAATGGGTTTCCCTTTGCAAGTGTCGTTCTGAAACTGAGCTCAGAAAACTCTTCCTAGAGTTCAGATGAGCTGCGCAGACAACTCCTCACTCTAGTTTTGTCCAGTTCTGCTGCCATGTTAGTGTAGGTCACAGTGCAGAGGAAGAGTTGGGTTTTTCTGATGAGTTTGTCCCAAGAAAAAAATCACGTTCCACTACTGTTTCCTGCCAGGCCCTGTTCTGGGTCATGAAGATCTAGCTGTGATGACGGCCAGCCTGGAACCCACTCATGCAGGACAGGCTACATGGAGTTGGCTGATAATGGCACGTGTCTTCATGTCCTAGTGCTGCCATAACAACCAGTACCACAAATGGGTGGCTTTAAGGAACAGAAGTTGTAATGTCTCGCAGTTTTGGGGACTGGAAGTCCCAATCAGGGCATCAACTCTAAGGGAGGGTCCTTCCTTGTCAGTAGCCCCAGGGCATTCCTGGGCATTCCTTGGCTTGTAGATGGTTCCTCATATGGTCTCTTCCCCCACTGTGTGTATCTCTGTGTTTATTCTGCTCCTTTTACAAGACCTCACTCAGAATGGACTAGGTCTAGGACCCACTCTACTCCAGTATGTCCTTATTAACATAACCAAAGAAAACCCTTGTATGCAAACAGGGTCATATTCACAGGTACAGAGGTTAGGATTTCAACATAACTTTTGGGGACACTGTTCAGTCCATAACAACTTATAAACCAGTACGTCGGGTGATTTCAGAGAGGGTTGAGTGCTACCAAGAAATGAACCGGGTGAGGTGATTGAAAGTGGCCTGGGGAGGTGCTATCTGATCTTGGTTGGTGAGGAAGGTCTCTCAAAGGAAATAGCACTTTTGGCTAAGATCTGAATGATGCAAAGAGCCAGCCACGTGCAATGATGGAGTAAACATGGACATCTGAACAGAGGGCCCATTTGGTGTGTTCAAGGAATGATGGGCACAGTGTGAGTGGTGGTGGGGCTAGTCAAGGAGAGTGATGACTAGGCAGGGTCAGATGGGCCTCAGGGGAAACCCAGAAGGCTAGGTGCTTTCCAAATGCATGTGATAGGAAGCCATTGGAGAGTTTTAAGCATGAGAATGGTGAGATATGATTTACCTTCTTTTTTTTTTTTAATTCTGTATCTTTTCTTTTTGAGATGCAATCTGTATGCCATAGAATCACCATTTTCATGTGTACATATCAGTGGTTTTTAGTATATCACAAAGTTGCACAACATCACCACTAGAGCTGATTTTCTTTTTTAAAATTTTAATTGTACATTTTATTGAATCCAAAATATACACAATATTCTTGTTTCATCACGAAAAAAATACGTAACGAGATATTTTAGATTCTTTTCTTCATAAGTCTTCGAAATCTAGTGTGCAAATTTTACTTGGAGTATGTTTCAGTTAAATTTTACTTACAGCACATTCAATTCGGACCTTAAATTTTTATCAGAAATACCAGATCTGTATTTAGATTTCATAAAATTTACAATTAAAAGTAAATTCATGTGCTCAAGTTGTTCTAAGAATACTAAAATGTTTGAACATTAGTTCCAAAAATTTTGTACTAATATTTAATATAAACAACAATAATTACAATATCAACCAATGTTCTCATCCTTCACCAACCAAGGTTTCCCGTCTTTAGAACCTAATTTGATCATCAGACCCAGAGAGGAGCTTGTTGAAAACACTGCATCCCGGCTGCCTCTCAGAGAGACTGATTCCTCTATGTTGTGGGGCCTAGGCCTTAGCACTTTTTTATTTTTATGTTTTTTAATAAACTTTTTAATGTAGAATGGACTTCAAGGGGCAAGGCAAGAAGCAGGAGCCCTGGTGGGATGCTGCCGAGTCATCCGGGTAAGATTTGAAGGTGGCTGGCCAAGGGTAGCAGCAGTGGTGATGGAGAGGCGTCGATGGTCCTGAGGCTTCCAGTTTTCCCAATCTGGCGTGGTGGAAAGAGCGCACACTGTGGGGTTGGAAGACCTAGCTTTGGACCTACCACTTACTAGCTACCTGTTGTTGTTGTTGTTAGGTGCCATCGAGTCGATTCCACTCATAGCAACCCTGTGTACAACAGAACGAAACACTGCACAGTTCTGCACCATCCTCACTGTGGTTGCTGTGTTTGAGCCCATTGTTGCAGCCACTGTGTCAGTCCATCTCTTTGAGGGTCTTCCTCTTTTTTACTGAGCTTCTATTTTACCAAGCATGATGTCCTTCTCCAGAGACTGGCCCCTCCTGGTAACATGTCCAAAGTAAGTGAGACAAAGTCTCGCCATCCTCTTTTCTAAGGAGCATTCTGGCTGTACTTCTTCCAAGACAGACTTGTTCCTTCTTCTGGCAGTCCATGGTATACTCAGTATTCTTCACTAACACCGTAATTCAAAGGCATCAATTCTTCTTTGGTCCTCCTTATTCATTGTCCAGCTTTCGCATTCATATGAGGTGACTGAAAATACCATGGCTTGGGTCAGGCACACCTTAGTCCTCAAAGCGACATCTTTGCTTTTGAACACTTTAAAGAGGTCTTTGCAGCAGATTTGCCCAGTGCAGTACATTGTCTGATTTCTTGACTGCTGCTTCCATGGGTGTTGATTGTAGACCAAGTAAAATGAAATCCTTGACAACTTTAGTATGTTCTCTGTTTATCATCATGTTGCTTATTGGTCCAGTTGTGAAGATTTTTGTTTTCTTTATGTTGAGGTGTAATCCATACTGAAGGCTGTAGTCTTTGATCTTCATCAGTAAGTGCTTCAAGTCTTCTTCACTTGCAGCAAGCAAGGTTGTGTCATCTGCATACTGCAGGTTGTTCGTGAATCTTCCTCCAATCCTAATGCCCCTTCTTCGTATAGTTCAACTTCTTGGATTATTTGCTCAGCATACAGATTGACTTAGTATAGTGAAAGGACACAACCCTGATGCACACTTTTCCTGACTTTAAACCATGCAGTATCCCCTTGTTCTTTTCAAAGGACTACCTGTTTATCTATGTACAGGTTCCTCATGAGCACAATTAAGTATTCTGGAATTCCCATTGCTCACAATGTTATCCATAATTTGTTATGACCCACACAGTCAAATGCCTTTGCATAGTCGATAAAATACAGGTAAACCTCTTTCTGATATTCTCTCCTTTCAGCCAAGATCCATCTGACATCAGCAATGATATCCTTCATTCCACGTCCTCTTCTGAATCCAACTTGAATTTCTGGCAGTTTCCTGTTGATGTTGCTGCCTAACTGTGGACAAATCGCTAATTGTTCTGAGCCTCAATTTTCCATTCTGAAAAAATGGGAACGTCAATACTATTATGGATTGAATTGTGCCCACCCCCCCCCCAAAATATGTATATTGGAATCCTAACCCCTATTCATGTGGATATAATCCTATTTGGAAATAGGGATTTTCTTTGTTAGGTTAATGAGGCCATAGCAATGTAGGTTGTGTGTTAAACCTTCACTTCTGAGTCATAAAGAGAGCAGATTCGACACAGACACAGGCACGTACTGGAGAAGACAGATGCGTGGGAGGATCACCGAGATCGCCTTATACTGTCAGACACTTTGGGGACAATAAATTATTTGGTCACTCATTCAGTTTATCGCTTTTCACACAGGTCGGTTTAGGCCCTTTCCTTTTTTGCTTCAGCTGAAATACTAAAAGTGCTAGGTCTTGACAATTTAAGAACAACTTTGGAGCTCTTCAAGAGTGAGGGTTTTTTTATTATTATTATTTGATATTAAAGGAATTTTTGCCTGCTTGTCTGCTTTAGACCTAAAACCAGCATAAGATGTGATTCCATCATGTATGCGTAAATATCTACCATGGCACAAACAGTTAAGCACTCAACTAACAGCTGAACAGTTGGCAATTCAAACCCACCCAGAGGTGCCTCGGAAGAAAGGCCCGGTGATCTGCTTCTGAAAAGTCACAGCCTTGACAGCCTTGAAAACTCTATGGAGCAATTCTACTCTGACACACATGGGGTCGCCATGAGTCAGAATTGGCTCAACAGCACCTAACCACAACAATATATGAATATATGAGTGTGTATAGTATTTCCATAAAATATCAATAATAAAAAGAAACATTTTCCTCCCTCCTCTGGCTGAAAGAGAGGGAAGTGAGGGGCCTGTGGAGGCAGTTACCTCTCCTAGGTGGTGAAGGAGAGTGATGGGTTTGTGTGTGAGCTGAATGGAAGGACAGCAGAATACCGGTCTCTGCTTTTTCCTCCTGTCAGCATCAAAAAGAGGGGGGAACCGAACCTTCATTGATGCTTTTAGAGTCAGCTGTCCAGGTAATTTATTAGCTGCTGTGTTACTGCTAATGTTGAGCCTGTAGCTCAAAGATAATCCAGAATGCATCCTAAATGCACTGGTCTTCCCACACACCCTGGCAGAATATCAAGGTTAAGCGGGCAACTGTTGGGTGAACCTGGGATCTAGCAGTTTCCATACCAGCTCCTGAGTTGAAATCATTTTTAAAAGTGGACTAATGCAAGCTAGATTAGAAGTTGAAGGAAAATGAAAGCAGGGCAGAAGATTTGCTTCTGAGAGAAGCCAAACCAAGTCACGGAATATGTTTCAGATTGGTGTTTGGCTTGAATTGATATTGAAAACATGAGTATTTCAAGTTTAATGTATTTTTGCTTATAACTTTTGAATAGACTACTCTTCCCTCAACTGGTGCCGTGAATGAATTATCCTAATATGGGGAAAAGGAGCCCTGGTGGCACAGTGGTTAAATGCTCAGCTGCTAACCAAAAGGTCAGTGTTTCGAACCCACCAGCCGATCCACGGGAGAAAGATGCAGGAGTCTGCTTCCATAAAGATTTATAGCCTTGGAAACCCTATGGGGCAGTTCTACTCTGTCCTGTAGGGTAGCTATGAGTTGAAATTCAACTTGACAGCAGTGGGTTTTTGGGTGAACATGGGGAAAGGTAGTATTAGTTAGGAATGTTTTGGGCTACAACTACAGGACACCCGATAAAACTGGCTTAAAAGGGAGGATTTTATTTTTCTCACGTAACAAGATATATGAGACAGGCAGCTGCTAACATTTGCTCAGCAGCTGAACAATGCCAGGCCAGTGTCTAAGTGACTCTCTTGATTTTCTGTCATGTCACAAAACACTGCAGCTGTAAACATTTAATCCATATCCAAGACAGAAAGAAGAGGGAAAAGCCAGGAAGCCTTTTAGAAGAAAAAGCCAAACGCCTTCCTTTCTCATTTCATTGGCCAAGACTATGTCACTTGACCACCCCAATCTACAAGCAAAGCTGGGGGAGTGAGCATCCGGAACCTTCTTAATTGAAATTAGGGCTCCATTGGGAAGGAAGAGAAGGGAGAATGAATGATAGTAGTTAACTAAGAATGTCTGCCACAGCGTGAATTTCAGTAGTGATTTTGTTTATGGAAGTTCAGGTTGTAAGCATTTGTTAACCATGTTCTAACTTGCACCCATGTTCTAACTTGCACCTATCACTTTTGGGTACAGAAAAGGAAAATAAGTCAAAATACCAGCCAATGCCCTTAACAAATTCAAAATAAAGTTCTTAATTATTTTTGTGTCCATATTACTTGGCACAGTGCTAGAACCATACCAGTTACCAGTTGGTGTTGAGTTGATTTTGACTCTTGGTGACCCCACGTGTGTCAGAGTAGAACTGTGCTCTATAGGGTTTCCAACCTTTCAGTTAGCAGCCGAGCACGGTAACCTTTTGCATGACCCAGGGACTCCAGCAGTATAAGGGAAAGCTAGAAGGACATCTACGGAGAGCACAAGGCTTCTCGTGAGAAGTGGGTGTAATTCTGGACAGGGGGGTATGAAGCTATGATAGAGCAACCTAATGTTGTACATGTGGCCATAGCCAAATGCTTATTTTAAAAAAAAAAAAAAAGGACGGATTTGGAAATAACCAGTGAAATACAGTGCCTTCTTTCCAAAAACAAGTGTGGGCATGACCTTCAAGGATTATGTCTTCTCATCGCTTCCTTGGCTGTGGTGTGGAATAAATTCTCATTCCCTGCTTGCTGTCTGTGGCAACTTTCAAAATAATGTCACAGAGCCCTTCCTGAGTGCGTGGCAGGGAGACACATTGGAAGAAAAAGTCTGTGACTTAATACGGTGAGAGGCTGAAGGGCTGTCCCCCCTCAGCATCTCTGCCTGTGGTACCAGCAACAGCTGTCTCCTTCTCAGCAGTGACAGGCTGAGAAAATGGAAGATGAATTCCGGCTGGGCGTGGGTGTGATTTCTCTTTTCTCTAGTGGGGGCTTCATCTCAGAAGGTATGCAGCTGTTTTCATCCTGGCCTGGGAAACTGAAGAAGCGACTGTCAGTTTGCAAATTAGGTCTTTGCAGCTTCCGGGGGGCACTTCCTGCTGGGAGACCTGGAAGGGGGTTAATTTGGATGCCACTAGGATCTCCTGTGGAAGGCAGCTTTGGGGAGAAGCTGGGGAGGGCTTTGGTCCTGTAAACAAGTGAGCTAAATGCAGCATAGCCCTGAGGCAGAGAGATAAACATGTTATTGACAGAGCCGGCTTCCCAGGTGAAAGGTGTTCAGCTAGTGTTGCTAAGGTGAGTGATCAGACCCCATCCTGTCCCTCCCAGAGCCAACAGCCTGTGCGGGAAGATGTCAGTTATGTGAACTGATATATTTGCTAGCTCCTTCCCCCCAAGTCTCGTTGCAGGAGATTGTGGCATATTGTTAGGGTCTTAATGCATCTGGCCTCTGGCTTCTCTCTACCCTGTCATGTTTTGCCTTGGGGGATACTGTATTTGGTGACAAGAACACACGTCTTGGAAGGTCTAGGAATGTTCCACCACTACCCTCTGCTCTTCTGCAATGCCCTGCTTGAACCTATCCATTCCCATGGTCTAACTGACCACCTGTTGGCTCACAACTTCAAAATTTCTAGCTCCAGGTCAGACTCTTGCATGAGTTCCAGCCCCACAAAAGCACCTTGAACCCAACCTTCAAAATTAAATGCATTAGCTTTCTTCAACCTGCTGCTGTTCCAAACTCAGCAAAGGGTACCTCCCAGTCACACCATCACCCGCACCTGAGTGGTCCTTGACTCTCCACCCTCTTTACTGAAGTCGTGAAGTCAAGTTTAAGCCCTGAATATTTTTTGAGTCTGCCTCTTCCTCCTGCTGTCCATCACCACTGGCTTGGTTGAGTCCATCATCAAAATTCTCCTAGGGAAAAGCTGCAGTAGCAGCACTTGCCATGCCATTCTTCAGCCTACATCCAGAAAGGTCTTTATGAGACATGACTGGGCTCCTGGGCTCCTCTGCACCTCCTTTGAGACCCTTCAGTAGCTCCCTGCTATCTGCAGGCTCCATGCTCAGCTCCTTCACAGGACATACAACCTCTTTGGGATCTGGCCACCATCCCCTGGCTTCATCTTGCAGAATTCCTTCTCCCCCCTCTTTGCAGTATTCTCCTCCAAGAGTCATCTTGGGATGGAAATAGGAGTAGCCTTGCTCAGAATCAGTCCCTGCAATCTACTTGGACAACCTGTGTTCATTCCTCTAAATTCAGGCTCGGCTAGTTTAGATTCCTGGCTCTCATGGGGAGAAGCTTCTACCAGGCAACCTAGCTCAAGTCCACCAAGAGTCCTACTCAAGGAGGACACCTCTGGAGGAAGACTTCCAGGCACCTTCAGGAACCTCCAGGCTTGGTTAGATACATCTCCCCTCTGCTTCTCTGCACCCTCAAGGTTACTGTTATCCAAAACTTTGACCACAGTGGACTGAAAATGTGTGTCCTTGTCTTCCTTCTCTAATAACAATAAATGTGACAGCCTACATTGTTTGAGCGTTCACTATGTTCCAGGCACATTTCTAAGTGCTCCCATGTAGTAATTAGTGTAAACAGCCACCCCTCTGTCAGTCTGTTGTACTGTGGTGGCTTGTGTGTTGCTGTGATGCTGGAAGCTGTGTCACCAACAGGCTCACCATGGTGGACAGGTTTCAGCAGGATGTCCAGACTGGCAGACTAGGAAGAAAGGCCTGACAATCTACTTCCAAAACTCAGCCAGTGAAAACCCTATGGATCACAACAGAATATTGTCTGATACAGTGCTAGAAGATGAGCCAGCCCCTTTTGAGAAGGCACTCAGAATAGACAGTGGGCACAACAGTGAACTTGTGTCTGTCAGTGATCGTGGAGATGGTGAAGGGCTGAGCAACGTTGTTCTGTTGTCCATGGGGTCTCAGTGACTCGGAGCTGACTTGACAGCAACTCACAACAACAATTAATTTAAAACTCACAAATATCCTCTGAGAACTAGATTGTGAGTTCACTGAAAGCCAAGGACTACTTCTTTTGCAATTATGTATTCTCCATGCCTAATTCTATGCCAGACACATAGTAGGTGCTCAATAAATATTTTGCCTGAGTAAATGGATTATTCCACGTAATATGATGCTGCTGTGTCCGTAGTGCTCAGTAAAACATCCATTCGTCACTTTGAAGCCTGAATATTTCGGGTTCTTGAAAAGAAAAATTTCACTTGTTGAGAAATCGTGTGCACTTGGTTTTTAGAAATCAAAAAAGCTTATCAGAGGCAAAACTGCATGGGTCTTAACTGAATGTGTGACCAGTTAATATGACCTCCCTCTGACTAATTACAGTAGCTTTAATTTGGTCAGCCTGATTTTGCTTGAGCAGAGCAATTCTAATCAAAAGCAAGTTGTTCACTGCTGAAGGAACTAAACATAATCATACTGTGGATGTTTAAAATTTTTGTTGTTTTTAAATTCTGTGTGAGCTTGAGCATGTTTGTTAACTTCTCTGGGCCTCAGTCTCATTATTTGAAAAACTGGTATAATACGGTAAGACCTGCGAAAGCCGGAACCTGCGAAAGGTGGAAACTTGACAGAGAAGAAAAAAGCAAATATTTTCCACTGATAGAGAGTAACAGGAAAGTGGTAGAATGCAGCCTACTGACGACAGAAAGCTTGCGAGATCAGGAAAAACAAGGCAGTCCCGTCGAGTTCCAGCTCTCACAGGTTTCACTGTAATACTAACTTCACAGAGCTGGTGGGAGGATGAAATGAACCGAGGTGTGAAAAACATTCTCGAACACAGTAGGTGCTCGATGTAGAAGAACTATGCATATTTACGTGTGTCTGTTCCCCTTTGTTTGCCCAAGGCCAAAGCCTTCTTCCTAGGACCTTTTAAAATTCCTTTTCTTCACGGCCATTATTATTACTCTTCCTATCTCCCTGCTTAAAGTGCTTAGCACCCTCAGGTAGTATACTAGTCAGTATTCACTAAACCATGCTACTGTGAAGAGCCCTGGTGGCACAGTGGTTAAAGCGCTTGGCTGCTAACCGAAAGGTCAGCGGTTCAAACCCACCAGTCAGGCTTGCCATCCTCACGTCTAAGGAGCACTCTGGCTGTACTTCTTCCAGGACAGATTTGTTCATTTTTCTGGCAGTCCATGGGATATTCAATATTCTTCACCAACACCATAATTCAAAGGCATCGATTCTTCTTCGTTCTTCCTTATTCATATAAATGTTATCCATATAAATCCATATACACGTTAGCTATTTTAATTTTTATCCCTCAGAGAGTGTTGCCAAAATGTGGGCACCGAATGATAATCTCACCCAGTTCATCTTCATTGGTTTGATCTTGGCAGGGTCTCAGGTGAGTCAGCGTTTCTTCGGTAAGTCAGAATCTGAAGCTTCAGGAACTCAGGGATATATGCACCCTGCTGTCTTCCTGGGGTGACCTTACGCGAGTCTCAGTCTTCCTCTCCTCGCCCTTCCTATCTGAAAAACCATACGGCCTGTAGAGGCTGTGACTCAGGCTTATTTTTAACAACACCATGCCTAGCATGTAAAATCATGGAATTCTGGTCCTGTGTTTCTTGAAAAGTTTTTCCAATTTGGACCAGGGCCACTTGACAATTCCTTGGTTTATTTTAGATCTACCACTAAACCATAATTCCCTAACTCACCTCTACCCCTACACATACACACACACCCTTTTCCACCAGCAATGAATGAGAACTCTGCATAGTGTGGTACATGTACTCTTCACTTATCGCCTGTCTCGTTATCCAACATTTCAGATATCGACATTAGTAAAAAATCTACTCTCTGAATATTTTGAGCATTAATGACGTACGTCTGGCAGTAATGAATGCTGAGGTGTGAGGTGAGAGAAATGCTGGCTGAGATGGTTAAGGTTATATATGCCACCTTGGCTGGGCCGTGGTTCTCAGTGGCTTGGCAGTTATATAATGATGTAATTTGGAAGTTATGTAATGATGCAGTCATCCTCCATTTTGATATCGCCATCCTCCATTTTTGCATAACACCGATTTTTGCATCACAGCCTGGTCTTTGGAACCCAATTGTATCGATAAGTTCGGAGTGGGTGTATTTAATTCTCATGTGTATGTTGTTCCCAGTGCAGTCTTAAAATCTTCCTTAATATATATTGTTTTATCATAGGAACCAGAATCTCAGGGTTGGAAGCCTCCTTCAAGGCTGTTTGGTCCACGTCCTCATGTGGTACTTGAATCTCCAAGCTGACTTCAAGTGGGGGGAAGTGCATTACTTCCAAGGCAGCCATTGCCACCTCCGTACAGCTCTAGTTCTAAACGCCTGACCTGTCTTAGTTACCTAGGGTTGCCAAAACACAAAATACCCCAAGTGAGTGGCTTTAAAGAACAAATATTTTCTCACGTTTCTGGAAGCTAAAAGTCCAAGCCAAGGTCTTGGCAAGGTTGATTTCTTCTGTGAGCTTCTCCCCTAGTTTCTGGTATCTGCCGGCAATCTTTAGTGTTCCTCTACTTGTGGACAGGGCCTTACATGGCATCTGTCTCCCACCTGTGTGTGTCTGTGTCTATTCTGCTTACTTTATAAGACACTACTCAGAAGTGATAAGATTTCGAACCCACCCTACTCTGACAGTGCCTAATTAACATAACAAAAGAAAATTCCTATTTCCAAACAGCGTCATATTTATGGGTACATGGGTTAGGACTTCCACATTTCTTTTTGGGGGACATAATTCAGTCCATAACGTGGCCCCATGTGGGTTCTTTGGGCTGCTTGCCTGGATTCCATAACCAGTGGTATGCCGATAAATATTTAGTAACTTCTCTCAAGAAAAGTCATGAGTTGTTGCATTTGCCACTTTCCGTGGTGTAAACATGTCCGCCATGGCCCATTTCAAGCTACCAGCATGAAGTCACTGAAGCTGGAGTTGGGAAGAGGTGCTGTTAGTCAGCTCCTGTAAAGCGGTCTGAGCAGGCTCCGATGCATCGCTGTCACCCAGCTGGCATCACGTATGAGCAGAGCAGAGGTCTTTCATGTCATTCTCAGTCTTGGTTCTGAACCCCATGTATTCACCTGCCCTGACTTCAGTCACCGAAGTTGCACCTGATCCTAGTTGCTTATGATGAGTGTTTAGCGGAACTTGGAGCTCTGCTCTGCCTTTCCAGCCAGAATCTCCCTCTCAATGCTGGAACAAAAAAAAAAAAATCTTTCTGGATAAACTGCCTGACATTCTGTCTAATACTTTTAAACCTGGCTAAGACCTCAGTGTTCTCTTCCTCAGTGGAGGGACGCAGCACTAGCTACTTTTGTATGAGTCTCATTCTATCCCTATGAGAAATGTGGAGATATTTTAGAAGTTCTTTTCATTTGGGTACAATATTCCTCACCATTGCTTCTACCAACAGAGTCCAGTTTTTCCTCTTGGTGCTCACACAGAACAAGTCCTGCTGGGAGGTACTTCCAAAGGGATCCTGATTTGCAAACTGGGCTTCAAATTGATGGGCCCATTGATTCGCGGTCTTTACAGCAAATGCTTGATTAATTGTCAACCTCCTCCTGTAAGCCCAGAGAGCAGAGGGATAATTTTTTCTCTGTTCATCATTCATTATACTACCAGTTGTCATCAAATCGACTCTGGCTCGTGGTGACCCCATGTGTGCAGAATAGAACTGCACTCCATAGGGTTGTCAAAGCTGTGACCTTTCAGAAACAGATTGCCAGGTCTTTCTTCTGAGGCGCTTCTGGTGAGTTTGAACCGCCAATCTTTCAGTTAGTAGTCAAGCAAGCACTTAACTGTTTATGCTACCCAGGGGCTACATCATCACTATACTATATTTGGTGAGCATAATGCTTGGAACTCAGGGGGCACTCAATAAGGTGACCTGAATTGGAAGAATTCATTCATTCTTCCAATTACCTACCATTATATCAATGCAGTGCTAGGCTCAGCAGATGCCAATGGGCGGAATGGACAGTTAGGACAGAGTACTGCTGAGAGCTCAAAAAAGTTTCCGAATCAAGTATTTGAGCTGAGCGTGGACTGAGGACTTGGCTTATTTTTCAGCCACTTAGATAAAATATTTTCCTGTTCCCTTGGACTCCATTAGCCATAATGAATCTAATTTTAACACTTTCCAGAGATCAGAGAAAGGCATGATGAGAAAGCATGCCTTGGGTTTCGGTCTGGAGGGTACAATATGTTCCTGCTGATTGACAAGCTGGTGGTCAGACCCTACTAATTGAGACCAATTAGTAGAGAGGTCTGTCGAAATTCGGGAGGAGAGAGGAAGAATGTTCTTCAGGCGAACAGTTCCTCACTGATTTCCAAGGGCACAGAGACACTCAGTCTCCACTACCAGAAGGGAGGCCCAACCCACGCGCCTGAGCCTAGCTTAATCAATAGTTAAAATTAAACTCTAACAAGCAATTAATCTTGTCTATATTTGTGTGTATCTGTATTTTAATTATGGGCTATTTCCATTACTTTTTGGAAGGATGCAGTTATAAATTTTAAATCAATAAGTTAAATCCATTTAAACACAAAATACTATTCTGGAGCTTAGATTTGTTACTGGATTTTAATAATTAATTTTTGTAATGCTCACCAAAGAGTTGTTCAACATCTGCTCTGTATCAGGCATTGTGCTCCAGTCTGAGGAGTCAAAGTAAAGAAGATCCCTGCCCTCTAAGAGTTAGTCTCTCAAAATGTGTGCTTGGCCACATCAGAATCTTCTGGGGTATATAAAAAAAAATCCAGAAGAGCCCAGCCCTATAGCAGGCATACTATATCGGAGCCTATGTGGGAGAGTCCCAAAATGTGTGTTGTAAAGTAGGTTCTACAGATCATTCTCCTTCACTCGGAAGTTTGAGGTCATTCATTGCAGGAAACATAACAGCAAATAGCTTGCATTTGTGCCTTTTCAACGATTGCCCGTACCTTGGGATCCATGCAAAGGAACTCCTTGAATGTCTTAATTATAACTTATACAAATGATCTGGCAAAATGTATTTGTCCTAAATTCAAAACACCACCACTGGGAAGCTGTCCCTACTCCCCACTCCAAGGCCAAATATGGCACAGTGGTTAAGAGCTCCACTGCTAACCAAAAGGCTGGCAGTTTGAATCCACCAGCCACTCCTTGGAAACCCGATGGGGCAGTTCTGCTCTGTCCTATAGGGTCGCTATGAGTTGGAATCCACTCAATGGCAATGATTTGTTTTTTTTTAAGGGCACAAACAGCTAAGCACTATTGGCAGAAAAGTTGACTGTTTATATCCACCTAGAGACTCCTTAGAAGACAGCCCTGGCGATCTGCTTCTGAAAGGTCACAGCCTTATGGAGCACTCTGCACACATGGGGACACCGTGAATTGGAATTGACTCTACAGCAACCAACAACAACCACCGGTTTTGGTACTTTACACACATTTCCATCATAGGACTTCTCACTTAGGATTGCAGTTATTTGCATATCTGCAAGCTCCTTGAAGATGAAGACTGTGTCTCAGTCATTTCTGGGTCCCTAGGCTTAGCACATTTTTCTTCATACAGTCCAGCTATAGAAGAATGTGGCACCAGGATTGGAGGAAGACTCATTAACAACCTGTGATATGCAGATGACACAACCTTGCTTGCTGAAAACGAAGAGGACTTGAAGCCCTTACTGATGAAGATCAAAGACCATAGCCTTCAGTATGGATTACACCTCAACATAAAGAAAACAAAAATCCTCACAACTGGACCGATAAGCAACATCATGATAAATGAAGAAAAGATTGATGTTGTAAAGGATTTCATTTTACTTGGATCCCCTCAATCAATGCCCATGGAAGCAGCAGTCAGGATATCAAAAGATGTATTGCATTGGTCAAATCTGTTGCAAAAGACCTCTTTCAACTGTTAAAAAGCAAAGATGTCACTTTGAGGACTAAGGTATGCCTGACCCAAGTCTTGATATTTTCAATCACCTCACATGCATGAGAAAGCTGGTTAATGAATAAGGAAGACTGAAGAAGAATTCATGCCTTCGAATTATGGTATTGGTGAAGAATATTGAATATACCATGGACTACCAGAAGAACGAACAAGTTGGTCTTGGAAGAAATACAGTGAGATTGCTCCTTAGAAGTGAGGATGGCAAGACTTTGTCTCACATACTTTAGACATGTTATTAGGAGGGACCAGTCCCTGGAGAAGGACATTATGCTTGGTACAGTAGAGGGTCAGCACAAAAGAGGAAGACCCTCAATGAGAAGGACTGACACAGTGGCTCCAACAGTGGACTCAAACATAGCAATGATTGTGAGGATGACACAGGACCAGGCAGTGATTTGTTCTGTTGTACGTAAGGTCGCAATAAGTTGGAACCAACTCGATGGCATCTAACTACAATAACAGCAACAGGCCTAGCACAATGTCTTGTTCATAGTTGTTAGTTGCTGTTGAGTCAGTTCCTACCCATGGCGGCCTTTTGTATAACAGAATGAAACTTTGCCTGGTCCTGGACCATCTTCACAACCACTGGTGTGTTTGAGTCCATTATTGCGACTATTGTGTCAGTCCATCTCATTAAGGCCTTCCCTCATTTTCTGACCCTCCACTTTACCAAACATGATACCCTTTTCTAGCAATTGGTCTTTCTTGATGACATGTCCAAAGTAAGGAGCTGAAGTCTCACCATCTTCCCTTCTAAGCTGGCTCTTGTTGTTAGCTGCCATGAGGTCTGCCCCTGACTCATGGTGACCCCATGTGTTACAGAGTAGAACAGCCCCATAGGATTTTCTTGGCTGTAATCTACAGATGCAGTTCACCAAGACTTTTCTTCTGCAAAGCTGCTAGGTGGGTTTGAATGGCCAACCTTTAGGTTAGCAGCTGATCAAAACCCACTTGCGCCACCCAGGATCCTCCTAAGCTGATTCTTAGTAGGCCCTTAAAAATATTTCCTTTCAAAATGAACAGACACTTCACCAAAGAAGACATTCAAGCGACCAACAGACACATGAGGAAAAGCTTGTGATCACTAGCCATTAGAGAAATGCAAATTAAAACCACAA